>NW_008352391.1:3417028-3473339 GCF_000622305.1 Nannospalax galili
TAAAACACATATATAATATATATATAACACACACACCATATATATATATATATATATATATATATATATATATATATATATATATATTCAGTAATTCTAAAACCATTCTAAGTCTCTAGATGAGTTGCTGTACATCCCTTTTCAGTTTGTATCCTCAGAACTGTCTGGTTTGATCTAGTACAAAGTACATACTCAATAGAAAATTGTTGAAGGATTAAATCATTCACTATTTTTAAGAGGAATCTTAACATCACACAAAAAACAACAAGAATGACTCTACCTCCCAAGCCTTCTCTAACCACAAACAATGCATAATAAGTGCAAAAGTTAATTTTATCCTGGAAATTTTCGTTACCTCTTGGCTTCGGCTTTTGCACTTCTCTGCCCCCTCCTCTGCCTTCTGGGGACTGCTACGCATCCCTGACTGCTCCATTCCTCTATTTTCCCCTCTAATGTCATCCCCAAAGATTCTCTACTTAGTCTGACTCACCCTCTAAATTATCTTTCTACACAGCATCATATGCTTCAACAGGCAACTCCAAAGCATCCAAAGCATCCAATAATCAAGGTATCTCCTACCGAGTGCTTTCCTAAGCCCAGAAGTGAACATATAGTTTTCACTCACCCATAGTTAAACTTGTTAGAGAAACATATCATGACTCTGTTCTACGATCTGTATCTTGGGAAAACAAAACACAATTGTCTAATCAAGTCAACTCTTTTTCTGTTCATCTCTTTTTCTTTCTACATTCAAAATGTCATCCTGTCTTTGTTGTCTGTCTCTGTGTGTCTTCCATCTTTTCCTTCCCTCCCATTGTCATCAATGCTGGTCTTGTTCAGACCTTTGCTACCTTTTTTTGATCATCCCCTTCTTTCTCTTGACTACCTTTCATTTACTTGCTATTCCAAATAAGTTTTTTTTTCAAACTGTAAAGTGCTAAATGTCTCCCATGACAAGGTAGTCACCTCTCCACCTTTCTCCACGGTGGTCTGTTCTGAAAGCTGAGGATTATGAAAGACATCAACAGGAGTTCTTGTCCTCAGCCCACATGGTAGTTATACCACTTTCCAAGCTGAGGCAAAAGTACCATAACTTTGAGGCCACCTTGTGCTAAGCAGGTTTCTTTGCCCTGCCCCCCGCCTCAACTCTTTCCTCTAGCTTCCACTGAAGTCTGCCTGGGAAGTATAGTAGAGTTCAATGAGTAGGTGGACAGAAATAGTAAGACAATACTACCACTCCTGATGCTTTTGGTTGTACAGATAGTTTCACAGATGATGAATAGATGGATGGATAGATGGATGGATAGATGGATGGATGGATGGATGGATGATCCAGATTGATTTCCAGATAGATAACACTCCGTAGTATATTTTGTATTCCATATATATATTTCCAATATAAAATTTTTTGTAATTCACTGTCCCAATTTTCTCATCTAGTGATGTGAATGGCAAAATCCTAACCCCAGTTCATTTCAATCCTACTTGGATTATTTTTTATTTCCATACTTGTGTCAGCAACTTTTGAGGGTGCCATCTGTACTAAACAGTTACTTACCCAACACAGATCAAATTATGTCACTCTTCTCTCTACAAAACATAGTTTTCCATTGCCCAAGTTCCAAACTCTGCAGCTAATACTCAAAATTGTCTACATTGATACCCCTCGTTGCCCATTATAGCCATACCACTCTACACCAGTGACCCAGTGTCACTGTGCTTACCCCCCTCATCTGTCCACTGAAGCATGATGTTTTTATACATTATACACAGAAGTTCCATCTATTCTATGTCTTCCTGGTGAAATATTGTTTACTTTTCAATTGCCAATTACAAATATTATCTTTCAATGAACTATTCTCGTTAGAAACCATCCCTTCTTCCTTCTGCTAAAGCTATTCATTATGTTCTATCTAAAACCTTTATATTAGTACTATTACTTAAAGGATAAATCCCACTCATGTATTACTGTATATTGGTATGAAAAATCAATTTGTCTCCCTCCCTCCCTTCCTCCCTCCCTTCTTTCCCCACATGTGTATTATGTACGCTGAAGAATAGTTCCCTCCTTGTATCAAAATTCACAGCAGGAATCACAGCCTGAGCTGGATGCCACACATAGCTGTAGTTCTGTCACCAACACAAAAGCCACATTCCCAGCCAAATTGTACCTTCTATGTAACTGAGAATTATTGAACACTGTGGAGACTGTGACAAACGCAGAGAGAGCCAAAATAGAGATTTAATTTGCAGCACTTGGCGAGAAAGACATGTTTGAGATAAACATGGTTCTTAGCATGGTACCTGAATTTCACTAGAGAGAAAGCTAAGCATCATGGGCAAAGGTCCCAAATGAAGTTAACATGCTTTGATTATATATATTTCTATGCTTTGATTTATAACCTTATGAACTGGGAAATGAAGTTGCAAAACCTCCCCAAGAGAACCAAGGGGGGCGTTTCACCTGATTATTCAGTGCTGAGAATGGTAAATAAATCTTACTAAAGCTTTCTCACATTAGTAGTATGTTAATTCCTCAGACTTTCTGGGTCTTTAGTCAAATCTGTGACACAGTTATCAACAACTGCAAAATATATTAGCCTTTGAAGGAACTAGCTTCAATCTTACACTTAAACCCAGTTCAAGTAAGTGGAATAAAGTTCAGTTTGTTGATTTCTTTATTTATTTTTAAGTTTGTTTGTTTATAATCCATATTCACTAAATGCTTACATTATTTGGATGTGAATGGTAAAATCTGAAAGGACTTCTACAATAAATGATTAAAACAAAGGTCAAACTGTGAGCTTATAATTATCTATACTGAACTTGATTAAAATGGAAATGGAAGAAAATTTACCATAAATGAATCTGGACTATAAGATAAAATAAAACCAGGCATTTCAGAACTGTGATAATATGGACAAAACCTCTAATTTTTGTCAAGCTATTTGTCTTCACTAAGCAGCCTGTGGATAGCAATGCTCCCACAGTACACCTGAGGTGCTCTCCTGGATGCCGGCTTTCCAGCCACACCTTCCTATGAGAGGAACACAGCAGGACGTGAAGAGTGGTGGCACTAAAGTGTCAGCACTGTGCCCTGAGCATCAAAGCTCCTCTAGAGTTTCCCTTGAATCAGGCCTTTTCTTAAACTGAGGGGCATGCCTCCAAGATCCTGTGGGCACTTGAGCACACAAAGGCAGGGTGGAAGAAAGCGCTCACAGAAACAGTCCCCTCCGCTTACCAACCGACTCTCTTGCCATATCTAATTTTGTGGAACTCTTTCTTGCCTCTCTGTGCACTTCTCTTCCCACAGTTTCCACATCCCACAGCCCTTCTTCTCTCCCCACCCAAGCCACTGCTGGCAGAATTCACCATTAGCTGATGCAGAGCAGACTCCGATGCTGACTTTCCATTGCCTGCCACGGAAGTGACCTTGTTTACTTCCATTTTCTCAGATAATATTCCTACACTGGAGGAGAAGATTTCTTTATGGAATAGCAATCAGAACTCAAGATGCCCAGGAGCCTGGGTTATGTCTTCCGTTGTACATTCTGAGAACTCAGTCAACTGTTACTAAGTACTCATAATTACTGAGTTGGATTTCCAAGCACATTACTCAGAAACCTGGGGGCTGTATCGTCTCCTTATAAATACATAAAGTTACAAGTTGGAGCAGCAGCATTCGTTTTTAGAAAGAAATAAAAGGTAATTTTACTTTGAAAGTATAATAGAGTCAGATTCATGAACAGCAGTTCTCTGATATTTTATTTGAAAGCTATTTTTATGCTGTTTTAAAATTTAAACAGCTGAACAGTCACTTCTTCAACTCCAACTTCTTTAGAGTCTGACCCCCTTCACAGCTAACAGAGCAAGAATCCTGCATGAAATTTTATGGCTTTCCTTGTATAAGATAGTTCATGTTTAAGTTAAGGAAGTAGAAACACAAATTGTTTGGTTACTTATTTTTCAACTAATCCACAAAATTGGCTTTGTGTTATCAGAAAGGAATTCAGTATTCAAGTTTGTGGTCAATTATCTTTGTTTTCCTTAAAATGCTGTTACTTAGAAATGTGGGTGTAAACAAACTAAACTGTGTCCTCCTCCAAGGTTAAAATATAAAAATATTACACCATCTTCAGAAGAAAATACATTGTCTGTGAATAGTAATTTTATGCTCATTGCCAAAGCAAAATTGAACATTTAGCATTTACGTTTAAAAGTGGCTATGAATGTCCTACATTTACTATTTTAATATATCAGAAAATTTAAATGACCAGTTTCAATTTCTTCTGTAATCTTTAGCTCCTTTATTTGTAATGGGAAATTCAGAGTATTCACTGTTTTAATTTAGATCCAATGCTATATTTTGCACAGGGTTTGAACATAAGGCAGGAAGAAAGCACACCACCAGCTAAGTTTAATTTACAACCCCTTTGGAAGAATCACATGGTCCAGCAGCTGCATTGAAATCACAAGCCTGGATTGATGGAACTCCCAGACATAGCATAATTGGGGTAAAATGAACCAAGTTTACTGACCTAAAAGCAAGATTAAAGCATTGCTGTCATGGTGTGGGACACCAAGACCAGTAGCACTGTCCAAAAGACAGAGGGATTAGTCACTGAACCCCAAATCCACATCAGGATTACACAGGATGGGAACAAAGTGTCAGCAACAGAAAGCCCTTGACTCCAAAAGTTCCAGTATATAAGGGGAAGCTTCTGAGTATGGTGGAATAACTCACCACACAGAGAAGGAGGCACTCCTAATCCTAGTGACCTTGACAAAATCAGTTTTGCAATTGTGACTGCAAGACACAGAACACGGTGCAGCACCTGCATGCATCAACATAGTTCTCTCACCAATGGTCCTCAACCCAGACTTTCCTATGCTGGCCAGTGTAAGCCAGAGATCAGTCTGACAGAACAGGAACAGGGATAGGTTCCCTCTAGTACACAATCTAGTGTCCTCATTAGAAAAGCTTTTTTTTTTTTTTAATCTTTATGAGACAGGGTCTCCGTGTAGCCCCAGCTGTCCTGGAACTCACTATGTAGACCAGGCTGGCCTCGAACTCACAAAGATCCGCCTGCCTCTGCCTCCCAAGTGCTGGGATTAAAGGCGTGTGCCATCACGCCCAGCTAGAACAGTTTTTAAAAGAACAATGCCAAACTGTCAACTAGAGACAGACAGAGTGTGACACCAGAAGGAAAGTCACACACAGGTAGCATGTGTCAGACACAGGTGACTCTTCCTGTATCACAATGAACACTGAGAGAAGAATGACATACAAAAGACCCTCCTCACTGGGAAATGACACTCTCCAAAAAGATCTTCAGTGTTATCTTAAGGCTATGAGGATATGAGGGAAAGAACTAGCCAGTGAATAGACTGTGGGAACAGTTATCAGAGTTACAGGAAGTGAGCACTAGGGAGGTGAAAGCATGTTCTGGAGCAAAGTTTTCATTATTCCCATGGGCCCACTTGTTAGTTTGTGCCAAAAGTTTTATGTACTTCAAATTAGAATTGAACCATGATCCATAAGATGTCATGGAAAGAGAAAAGTTATTGAAAAATCACTTAGGGCACAGAAAATATCTGATTTCTTTCTGTAGGATGAATTACTATAGTTAATTACGTTCTTCCCAAGGAACTACTAGAGTCTCTTGATTATAGTGAGAGGTCACAAGAATGTATGTGTGTGCAAAGTTGCTGGCAACCAACAAGAAGTGGACAGCTTCCTTTCTCTAAAGTTCAGTAAAGCTTACTTCTGAAGAACATTCTGCAGGTCCCAAACCTACCAAACCTCTTCCATAGTGCTATGAAAATTTATAATTTTTAAGTTATAAAGCTAGTAATAATAGGGGCTGGAGAGATGGCTCAGTGGTTAAGAGCACTGACTGCTCCTGCAGAGGACCCAGGTTGGATTCCCAGCACCCACATGGCAGCTACAAACTGTCCTTAACTCCAGTTCCGGGGGAATCCAAAGCCCTCTTCTGACCTCCGTGGCATTGCACAACATGGGTGCACTCACATACATGCAGGCAATACATTCATACAAATAAAATAAAAATACTAAATAAAATATTTTTAAAAGCTAGTAATAATAAAGCCAGGCTTTGTGGCTCACAGCTTCGATCTTGGCACTTAGAAGGCAGAGGTAGGAGGATTAAAAGTTCAAGGTCATTTTCTGGTACATAGCAAGTTTGAGGCTAACCTGAGCTACGTGAGGTCCTGTCTCAAAAATCAAAATAACAAAATAATCTTTTGTTATTAGTCGCAACTTTTTCCATAATCATTAACTATTTTTTTCTGAACACAAAGTAATCAATTTATCCCCAATTTTCTGACCGTGTGCTTTGAAGTGACCCCACTCAGGTATACAAGGAATCTGAGTATAAACCAACCTAAAGTTTGTTTTGTAATAAGCACATGATCCAGGCCTAATGAGATGCAGCAAATTCTTCTTATTGGTGGAAAATAGACTCCTACTCTTTAAGTTTGCCACAAATGAGCCATGATAAGGCTGGAGTCATCCTGACATCTTGGGACCATGAACAGACCGTTTGAATAAATTACATTGGCATGTATGAATCTGGGTTTCCATAGCAACTTAATGTCTCTGTGGCACAATTTCCTAATCTCTAAAGGGACATTATAGATAAACAGCTCTTAATGTTTTCTATCTACAGAGAAGAAATAATGCTTAGCCTCAGGGGATGGGGTACTGTGAATCAAAACTGCCCATCTTCCATGGAAATCTTTTTCAAGTTTCATGTTTTATTATAAATATAAGCTCTTTTAATTTTCATATTTATTTTAACATAATAATCATCTGCAAGTAAAAATGGATGTTCCAGGAAAGCTTCATCTAACTCCTGGCACATTGTTCTTGCCCTGGGGGTGTGGAGCATTGAGAAAACTGTTTATGAAGAAACATTCCTTCTTAACTTTCTAATAGTGTTCATGTCTGAATGCTTGCCCTTAAAGAGTCTCACTTAGCAATACACAGGTAATTAATTTTATTAAGCTTCCCTATAATCCAAATTAATAAAATATTGTCAAACACAAGTCTCTCAAAAGCTCAACTTCTTCCCCCTTCTGCATGCTCTGTATCTACAGCTCACAAGCTCTGCTACCTACTGGCCTTCTCCTGTTTTGACTATTACAACTCTAGTATTAATGTAACAATTGTTAGTTGGGATAAGAAAGCAACCACACCTGTTCTCATTTAAGACATAGATATATGTATTGAACGTTTCCCCAAGGAAATATCTTTTTATTTTATGTGTATGAGTGTATTGCCTGTATGTATGTGAGTGCACCAGTGTCATGCAATACTGCAGAGGTCAGAAGAGGGCGTCAGATTCCCCTGGAACTGGAGTTAAGGACGGTTCGTAGCAGCCATGTGGATGCTGGGAATCGAACCTGGGTCCTCTGCAAGAGCAGTCAGTGCTCTTTACCACTGAGCCATCTCTCCAGCCCCCGCCCCCCCCCAAGGAAATATCTTAAGCTTTCTTTCACAACACAGTGTATTACTCACCTCATTCCAAACAAAAGAGGCTTAAGAGCAGCAAGTTCCTAGCTGAATGAGGGTTTGATTTCAAAGTATCCAACTCTGAGGATGCACTGAGTCCTACCAGGCTTCAGGCAAGGGGCCACCCCAAATCTAGAGGACATTCTACTAGCCTGAATAATAACTGTGGAAAGAGCATATTGCAGAGACCCTGAAAACTAATCCTGGAATTTCCAGTGTAATGCGCATTTGCTGGAACATTCAACTCTCCCCAGGCAGCAGTCAGTGTTTACAGCCTTCAGCCTCGATGTTTGTAAATGGAACACTGAGCTCAGAGTTCATAATCACTGATTAAGCTGCTGCGCTTTTGTATCCAACATTGAGAAGGAAAAAATAAAACCTAGTGGGTTGTCCCATACCGAACCACAAGCACATGTTCTCTTGCGTGTAATAAATTCCCTAGCGTTGCATTTCTTTGAAGGGCAGGATGAGAGATGAAATTGAATACTTTGAGCTACAGGCTAAAAGAGTCCATCTAGTTAGCATATTGAGTAAAAAACCAAGAATGAATACATATAAGTATGGTACCATATGCATTTGTTATGTTAGCATCACAGAATACTAAAGCTGGCAAGTTATTAGAAACTTACCTCATCCAAGTTCATCTTTACAAAAAGAAAACTGAATGCCAGGGGAGCAATGAGATTTACTTGGAGTCGCCGAGTGCCCAAGCAGATAACTGAGGATCAGAGCCTTAATTTAAAACCCAAAATGCTGAAACCACTTAAGTTTCAGAAAGACTACTTTGCTAGCTACTCTACTATTAACACAGAGACTACTCCTCAAGATATATATGGGTAAGCAAGAAGATTCTGAGCTGGACTCCAGTAGCACAGGAACTAGACCAAAATTAATAGTGCTACATGAAATTTAAAAGACAGCAATAGAAACTAACAGCAAAGTGCACAGATAGCCCAGAGAAAGAGAGAAAATCTTTTCTAGCTGTACTTTAGCAGAAGCCAATATTCAGAATTTATAAAGATCTGAAAAATTAAATATCAAACACCCTCTGTGCTGGATAGCTTTAGTGTCAACTTGACACACCTGGGTTGAAGGGGCCTCAATTGGGGAATTTCCTTCATTGGACTGGTCTGTGGCCATGTCCATGGGGTACCTTCTTGATTGTTGAGTGATGCGGGAGGGCCCAGCCCACTGTGGGTGGTGCCACCCCTGGGCAGGTGGGCCTGTGTTGAATAAGAAAGCAGGCTGAGCAGGGGCCAGGAGAGCAAGCCAGTAAGCAGCATTCCTCTATGGTCTGTGCTCCAGCTCCTGCCTCCAGGTTCCTGCCCTGAGTTCCTACCTTGGGCTCCCTGATGAACTGTGACCTGGGAGATGTAAGCTAAATAAACCCTTTCCTCCCCAAGTTGATGTTGGTCAGAGTATTTTGTCAAAGCAATGAAGAAACAAACTAGGACAACCTCTAAAATTCCCAATCAACAAAGGGGCTAAATGAAACGAACAGACAGTTCTCAAAAGGAGAAACACAAATAGTCCATATATATTTTTTAAAAGCGTTCAACATTTCTAGCTGTTAGGGAAATGTAAACTGAAACTGTCATGAGATGCAACCTCACCCCATCAAGAATCTGACAAATGCTGGGAAGATTTGGAGAAAGAAGAACTCTTATCCATTGGGAGTGCAAACTAGCGTAGCCTTTATGGAAATCAGCTTGGCATTTCCTCAAAACATAGATCTACCTCTGGCCCAGCTAGGCCACTCCTGGCCACACACAAGAATCCTTGTCCCTCCTCAGCACACTTGCTCCTCCACGCTTGTTCCTGACCTATTCGCAATAGCAAAGAAACAGAGCCAGCCAAGATGCCTCTTAACAGATGAATAATGAAAATGTGGTGCACACAGACAATGGAATTTTATTCATCCACAAAGAAAACTAAAGTGATGAAATGAGGGAAGGAATGCAAAGTATTACTGTAAGTGAGGAGACCCAGGCCCAGAAAGACAAATGGCGCACATTCTCTCTCCTATGTAGACCATAGCTTGGAATGTACATATGTATGTATATTAATGGGCATAAGATGAGTAAAGGCTAAAAAAGTAGAAAAAAACAAGGCAGGGTAAAAAAAAAGAGAGAGAGAGATGCTGAGGAAGGCAGAGGGAGGTCAACAGGACACGTGAGACATGAAAGCAGAGGCTGGGGAGGATGAACACAGGAAGGGGCAAGGGGTGAAGGAGAGGATGGAGGAGGAGAACCTGTTAAGACACACTTTCCAAAATATCATAAGGATGACTAATGCTTTGTGTGCTAATTCCAAAACATAATATTTAAAATATAGTTAACTCAATTGTCCCAATTTTGAATGTGCATCACTTACTGCAAAAGGATGAGTAAAGCATGCACTGATGTTAAGGACAATCTGCTCCACATAGCATACATGTGTCTCTTCATTTTGAACACATAAGCATTTTTTCTTACTACTTTGATTGCTGTAGAACTAATTAGGTATTTGATTGCTATAGAACTAATTAGGTATTCTTCTAGAACTTTCTTCACTGGAATTGCCTCGACCTCACCTCCTCATACCTATGACTAAATACCTTGGCCTAAGTCAGAAAGTTAAAAGATTATTTGCTAGTAGGTCTAATTTTGTTGAGTCAAGAAGAAAAGATCAATCACAAACTAGAAGAAAAGGCAGTAGGCTGGAGTATGGTAGCCTCATGGTCTAGGTTTTGTGCTTGGTATATTCATATTTTTATGGCCTTGTAGACTAAAAAGGACCCATGTTTTCCACAGCTAGGCATTTCCTATAAATAGTAAAGGACTAGCCTGCATATATATATATATATATATATATATATTTCATACAAAGTCAACAGGTTGATGGCCTACACCACAATGACCATCAGGCTCTTATACCTGAGGCTACTCTCCATCTACCCTAAACACCCAAGAGAACCAAACACCCCAACAACTAAGGATAGGCCTGAGACTGAAATTACTCAGACTGGCCAATATGAAGCCTGTTGTCCTTCCTTAACCATCACTTTCTTAAAAAATCATAAAGACCTACATTTTCCTCTTAACTATATCTGTCTCCAAAACGACCCAGTATTTCTGTGTATGGGTTGGTGTGGTGTAACAAACATCCCTCTCCCAAAAACTCTGAACAACGGTCTATCTCCTCAATGACAATTTTCTGATCTGTTGGCCTCATCACATCCACAGAACAATAATAAAATCTTTATTTGCAACACAGAGGACAAAGTTTAAGGAAACCACATATGTGAAAATCATAAAGGAGCTTTAAGCAACCAAGAAAAAAAAGAGATAAGTCACAAGTGGGGTTCATATAGTAAAGACCTTAATCAGGAAACTTGAGCACCAGAGGTTGACTGTGATCTTCCCTGGTGCGCTCCTTTAGTATGACAATATGTCCTAAAATGGCACATCAACAATTTCCTCCTGAACACACTGCTTAATAATGCACTTTAGCATTCCTAGACACAGACTCACTGTGTAGTATTTCTGATGACCAAATGCCCTACTCTAGTCTGTAACAAAATGTTAAAATAGCCTCTTAGTCATCTCTCTGTTTTTTTTCCCTTTAATCACTTTTCCACTCCTTCTAGGTCATGGCTTACATATTCATAAAAATCTTCCATATCCTCCTATTAAATATTGCTTTCACCAGGACATTTTGCACTCTCCACAGAGTCTCTAGCTCAGCCTCCAGACCTGACTTCAACTCTTCCACTACATTCTCTGTGATTTGATTAAATTTTTAAAAAGCATTCACAGTTCTCAGCACACTTTCCCCACATACTGAAATACTCCATTACAAGAACCATAAAGTATGTTTTACAAATATTACTTTTGGATAAACCCACCTGGCTGAATTCTTAGATCCTAGAAAGACTGCGCTGTGATACTGAAGCACTATGCTTCCTTTTCCTCATGGTGAATGGGGATTAATAACATGCATACTAAAGAATTATTAAACCAGTTATAAAGACCTTAACACAATTTGAGGATTCAGATTTGGGAGTGCATTAACACTAGCCACATAACTCGTTTAAAGCAGTATATTAGAACTTTCCAAGCATATCACACACACACTTTATCATCTGATACTCATGAAGCCCCAACATATATTATATAATTGTTTTAACTCTTTAAAAATTCAGAATCAAGAAAAGTGACTTACTCAAGATCATATAATTGAACAATAACTAAAAACGCCATTGGCTTATTACATTCTCTCTTTTCCCTCCCCAGTACTGGAATTGTCCCATAGTTAGTGAAGGGACTGCGACTCACTTATTTCTTTTTCTCATAGTACATAGGGATTAAAAAGAAAATTTAAGTATCATGAGTATTTGTTATAAGCTCAACTTTATATTAATTTTATAAATTGTGTCATTTAAGTATAACAACATATCTGCAAGTTATATATTATCATAGGAGTTTTTAGGTGAAGAAATGAGGATCATAGACATTAGGTTGCTGATGGTTGTCAGTGGTAACTGACAACATTATAGTATCCATCTAAAGCAAAGTTTGAGGTGCTTAAGCACTAAATTCAATTACAGTTCAAATAGGCATGTAACTCATTTCTACTGAATCAAATTTTAATTCATATGAGAAACATATCTGCATTACTCTAAAAATGAATTTTGGGATACTGTGTGACATGTATGAATTATTTCAATAAATATTCTACCTTTTTACAATAGTAAATATCTTCAGTTTAAGCTGAACACATGACTACATGCCTACTCAGCTAGGAGGCGTGCAAAAGGGTAACCTTTCCAGCCTCTGCAGCCAGCTGCGATCAGTGGATATCCTGCATCAGTGTCCAACCAATCCTATCCGTATAATCCAATCAATGGGATGGTAGGAGAGATGAGATCAGTACCTTACATGATGTGTTTAAAGGCAAGTGAACCCCCCTCCCTCCCTCCCTCCCTCTCCTTACCCAGAACATGTTTGTGGTGACTAGAGGTACATTGTAGATCATGAGAATGAAAGTGAGCAGTATTCCCTAGAGACAACATTGTCGAAGTCTCAAAGTAGCCTGAATCCTAGACTAATGAGCTACTACTTAAGTTCTGAACTCTCTAAATCCTAATTTTTACATGAAAAAGTCTATGCAAATTATTATTATTATTTTGGTACTGAACTAAATGAACCAGGAAAATTATAATGATTCATAATTCTTATTTAC
Source organism: Nannospalax galili (assembly GCF_000622305.1). Lineage (NCBI taxonomy): Eukaryota > Metazoa > Chordata > Mammalia > Rodentia > Spalacidae > Nannospalax > Nannospalax galili. The sequence continues at coordinate 3,429,786 of NW_008352391.1, forward strand.
TATTGGACAAGAGAGAGGAAGGGAGGAAGGAAAGGAGGAAGGAAGGAAAGGAGGAGATGAAGGGAGGGAAGAAGGGAGGGAGGGAGGGAGGGAGGGAGGAAGGAAGGAAGGAAGGCAGGAAGGAAGGAAGGAAGGAAGGAAGGAAGGAAGGAAGGAAGGGGAAATTGGAATATATTTTGAGTGACTAAAGGATTAGGTATCAACCCACAGAATTATAGAATCTTAGTATTGCAAGGACATCAACTTCAATCTAATCTAGCTTCAGAAACAACCCTGAAATCCAGTCTCCAAAATTAGCAAAGTCAAGCTGTAGGAAGAGCAGACAAGGCAAATTGGATGCATACAAAACAAAGCATGAATTTTTGATGGGTGCCAGAGTCCTATCTGTGTCACTACATTCCCATTCTTGGGTTGAATATGTAGAGGACACTAACCTCTGCCTAATACATCTCCACGAGATGACACAAAAAGGAATTATTAATAAATTGTAGCTCTAACTCAGAAAACTCAGGTCCTAGACATTTCAGAAGCATTCTCTTCCACACATCCTTGATCACACATCTTCAGCAACTTCATCCCTGGGAAACAGGCCAGGTCACTTGAGACTCATTATGGGGTTTAAACTGTGTGTTTATCAGAACTGCGTTTGCTTGGTTAGACAGAGTGAAGTCATTGTTGCTGTATAGGGTGAAATTGTGGTTACTTCCCGTGGATGCCAACTTCTCAAAAGGAAATCAGAAAAATCAAACACACTGACACTGATACTGCTAGGTAGCAAAAAGTTCACTATGAACACATGTTCCTAAGAATTGCTATACTGCATCTCCCTGAAGGCCTGAGGAAGCATTGGGGTGGATGTGAGTCAGACATGCCACTAATAGTAAGACACATCTCTTCCTTAAAGGGCAGGGCTGGGTGAGATGGAAGTGTGTTTCCCCACAGAACCCATGATCTTGCTGAAGGACTGTTGAAGGACTCCTGAAGGCCACCAAAGTAAGGCCATACCTCCATCTTCCTGAAAATAACTTTTTAAATGGATTGAAAATAGGCTTTTAAATGTGTTGAGAACTCAGGTCTCTTCATCTAACATAATTGTTTTTGTAGGCATTTAGCACACAAATGCACTGTATCACAATCCAGCAGGGAAATGCACATCAGAACTCAGAATCAGGGCCTCTGAGATGGCTAAGCAGGCAAAGGCGCCTGCTACCCAGCCTGATCACCTGAGCGCAGTCCCGAGAATTGAACTCCTAAAAGTTGTCCTCTGACCTCTGTACACACGCTGTAGCACGTGCATCATGTGCATCATGGCCAGCAAGCACACACATGCATCACACACAAATAAATAGATAAGTAAATGTTAAAACAATCACAATTAGATACCACTTCACATCTGTTAGAAGATAAATACGGAGAAAATATGATACATAGCTACAAAGTAATACGATTCAGTCTTTTAAAAAGAACAAACACTTGCCTCATACTGAGACTTTCTCCTCTTTCTCTCTCAGTCACCTCCTGACCCTCTGGCACTTGCCAAACCCTGAACTATTTTCTTTCATTATTGTTTAGCCTTTGTTAAGCATCATCCAAATGAAATTTACAGTATAGAGACTTTTCTCATTTCACCTGCCATAAGGACCCTGAAATTCGCCCATGCTGCTGCGTGCCTCCATAGTCCCTTTTCATCGTAATATGTCATGGTGTATGGAGTATCCTCATTTTTATTTATCTGGTGATTGAGCTTTGGGTTGTTTCCATTTAGAGTGACTATGAATAAAGCTGCTCTGAGTGTCTAGACCAGATGTTTGCATTTCTTTTGTGTAAATATCTAGCAGTGAATATCTAGGCAAAAAAATATGTGTATATGTAGCTTATGAAAAACTGACAAATGGGAACAGGGACCCTAAAATTGATGGACCCTAAAATCTACCTGCAAGTCCCATGTTGAGGAAGCAAAAGACTAAAGCCTTTGCCAAAGGCAGAGCCTGTCTCTCAGGAAGGGGTTGCATACAGTCCTGACAGGTTATCTTGGAGATAAATCAGCATATGCTTACTTCCCGGCTTTTGCTTCAACTTTGGTATAAAACTGCAACACTGTTATAGGAAAGGTAGACAAAACCAAAAAAAATTTCTTTTTCAGTTCTAGCCAAATTGTAAATTAATTATCTTTACCAATTTCTGTTTCCTAATTCTTTTTAAATACAGAGACAGTAAGTCAGCAGGTCTCAAGTGCCTAGTAACAGGTTTTGTTTAGCCAACCAGGAGGAAAACTCACGGGTAACCAATTTCATTTCTGCACTCGGAATACAGGGACTTTCTAGCTGCTGGGAGTTTTTAACACTTGTTCACTGACCCTTGGGTGTTACTTGCCTACAAATGTGTTTTGACAAATTGGTACAGAAAAGGGGCATTTGAATTTAACCTTGATTTATTTTTTAGGGATTTATTTTTATTATTTTAAAGTGCACGCGTGTGTGTGTGTGTGTGTGTGTGTGTGTGTGTGTAAGGTTAGGAGCACAGCGTGCGCGCGTTGTGTGTTTGTGTGTGTGTGTGTGTGTGTGTATACTCACAGGTGCCTATGGTGGCCAGAGGTGTCAGATCCCTGGAGCTGAAGATATAGGTGCAATGTGAGCTGTTCATTACGGGTACTGGGAACTATACCCAAGTCTTCTGTAAGAGCAGCCGGTGCTCTTAACTGCTGAGCCATCTCTCCAGCCCCTACTCTTAAATTATTTTGATGATTATTCTGTTTGTTCAATTTTACCATTTGGAAAACTCCTGGTAAACTGTCATAGTTCAGACTTAGTTTGTTTTATGTTCTTGGTGTCAATTTGTCTTGAGAGAAACCAGGTGCATTTGAGATGTCTATCATTTTGAAGGTTCAATTGAGTCATTTGCTGAATGGTCACTTGATCATGTGGCAAGGAAGTTCGGATTCCGTTTGGCATGGCAGTGTACATACCCTGTTTGCTTTAATGTCTTTTAAATATGGGGCTATCTTCATCTTCACATTTGAGATGCCACAACTCCTGGACTGATCTATGCTCCACTTTGCAGCACCTACTAATGGGCATGAACTGTCACCACTGTCTGAGGCTCAAATGGCCACTGAGAACCTTCTTCAATGCCAGTCTTTGCTGTCCTTATTTGAGGCAGAGTGTCTTTGTTATTCTGATATATGCCAGGCCAATTGGTCTGTTAATTTCCAGGGATCTCCTTCATCCACCTCCCATCTCCTCACAGGAGCACTGGAGTTATATGCCTGTGCTACATACTGGTTCTGGGCAAGCAAACTCAGGTTTCATGCTTGTATAGCATATGCTTTACCCACATAACCAGCTTCCCAGCCCAGGACATCTGATATTTTAAAACCAGTATTTAAGAAAGACAATAGGAAGATCAGCTGTTCCTCATCCAGCAGCAATCAGTTGTCAATATTCCTTTAGATAAGATTGGGGTCTGCTGTTCTTTTTCCCAGTTCTATGCTGGTTACTGTCTGGGAGTCTCTTGGGCCATCCTGGCCAATGACTCAAAGGAAGGTATCTCCTGTCTGGCATTGTTTCTTGTTATGTAGCCTTTAGCTATGCATATGGACTCTTATATTGACCCCTTTAACCTTTGGTTATACTTTTCTTTTGGGTGTTTAAAACCCTACAGTTGGCACAGATAAACCAATCTATTTTTACTCTTAAGGCCATTTGAGGATCTGTTCCTCAGAGGTCACATGGGCTTGGGAGGAGTGCCTGGCTCCTTTCTTTTACCAGTTCCATCTATGTGAAGATAAGTCAAAGGTCCTGCGAAGCCAGCCATGGTTTTAATTACATGTATAGTACATATAAAATCCTGACTGTATACATTTGTCAAAGATCTTTATATTTTATAAATTTCATTTTCAATTATGGGATTACAAAAGATGCCAATCCTTATAAACAATAGGGTATACGATCAGGGTAAGCATTTATATAACTCTATATTAATAGGCAAAAGGACCATGCTATGAGATCTTACCAAGAGGATAACTAGTGCCTTATATTTAAAGGCTGATTAAATTGTTGATTTTCCTATATGTTCAGAAAAAAATATGAACTACTTTTTGCTGGAAAAACATAAATCTAAGAGATAAAAATTAAAGGAATGACACCTCTGGTTACCACAGGCACCTGTGGGTACACACACAAACACGCACATACCTTATGGCCATTTCTTTATTAAAGGAATGGTTTCTGAACTTTGTTCTATATAAAATATTCATGTATTTTATCAATCTTAAGATGGACTATTTTAAAAATACTTTATTCATGTGATAGTTTCATATACAATGTATTTTGATCACATTCAGACCCCTTCTCCCCTCACCAACCCCACATTACTACCTCCTGACCATGGCTTCACATTCTCTATTATCATTTGTATTTTTTAAGACCTATTGAGTCTAATCTCTGGTTCCAAAATGCTCTTGGTTGTGTGTCCTATCTCTTGTCGTCTGGGCAACCTACTTGGCGATACTCCAGTAAGGAAAACTGATTCTCCATCTCCCAGAACCTATTGATTGCTAATAGATTCCTAGCCAGGATTGGGGTTCCTTATTCACCTTCCCCACCCATACTGGGTTTTTGTCTGGCTTGGGTTTGCACAAGTTTAGGGCATGCTGTCATAAGCACCATGGGTTCCTATGTGCAACTACCCTGTGGTGTTCAGACGACACAGTTTCCTTGCATTCATCCACCACCTCTGGCTCTTACAATCTTTCCACCACCACCCCTTCCACAATGATCCCTGAGTCTTGGGAGGAGAGATTGTGATGTAAGTATCCCATGTAGAATTCTGCATTCCCCAGTCTCTATCCTCTGAACGTTGACCAGTTGTGCATCTCTGTGTAAATCACCATCTGCTTCAAAAACAACTTTCTCTGGTGAGAGATGAGAGATGAACTGATCTAAGGGAATAACATTTATTTTTGCTACTGTGAATTAATTCATTGTCAATAGATAATTCTATGCTTTTCTAGTAAATAGTGTTACAAGATTAGATAATTTGGGGCTGGAAAGCTGGGTCAGTTGTTAAGTACACTGGCTGTTCGTCCAGAAGACCTGGTTCAAATCCCAGAACCCACGTGGTGACTAAGAACTATCTGTAGCTCCAGGCACAAGGGATTAGACACCCTCTTCTGTCCTCCATGGGCACTGCATGACATGGGTGCATTTACACACATGCAGACATAACAATCATGCACATAAAAATAAATAAATAAAAATGTAAAAAAAACAGATAATTTAATATCTAATTTAGAATATGTGCAGCACATTGTGAAATTATTAAGAAATAATATTGTTCACAAAAAAGCAATGATAAACTTAGAATTACTATGTTCTTGAGGTCACTGGATTAAATTTTTATGTTTACAATAAATATGTCATAGAAAAAGTTCATGCTATATGTAATGCAAAGTTATACATCTATCTGTTGTAGATATCATAGGTCTATCTGATGTAGGTCTCCAACAGACACAATTTAATGAAAATGGCATTAGAAATTTTGTTGAGTGCTAGGGAGGTGGCTCAGTGTTTGCTGGGTGAGCATGAGAACCTAGTTCAAATGTTCAAAATCCATGTAAAAGTGCTAGGAAGGATGATGTGATTGTGATCCCAGCACTGGGGAAGCAGAGACAAGAGATCCCTGGGGCATGCTGGTCAGCCAGCCTTGATGAATTGGTGAGCGCCAAGCCAATACGAGATTTTGTCTTTAAAAACAAAATGAGTAGCAACTGAGGAAGTATTCCGAGGTTGACCTTGGGCCTCCACATATACATGGACACATGGAAACATGGACCCCACATACATGAGCACATACACACACACACACACACACACACACACACACACACACCAAAATACCAAAAGAGGTGGCACCACAGCATACATAAATTATTAAGGGAGAAATGGGGAAATGGGGACACTTTAAATGGGAAGGGCAGGGAGGGAGGATAAGACAGGGAGAGAAAGAGGAGACATAAATAGTGCCTAGCTAGTATGAAAAACCAGAGGGACTTTTATTAGTCGAAAATTTACACATACAATATCTCTACACGAGTCTGTGAGTATAGCCAAAGCTACATAGCAAGATACAGTGGTAGACAGGAGAAACCTTCCTTTGAGTTGTTGGCCAGGGCTTTTGAGACAGGGTTTCTGTATAGCCCCAGCTGCCCTGAAACTCACTAGGTAGACCAGCTGGCCTTGAAATCAAAGAGACCCACCTGCCTCTATGCCTCCCAAGTGCTGGATTAAAGGTGTGGGCTACCAGGTCCAACTTAACGGAGCTGGAAGTGACCTGGAAGCCACCTCCCCTGAAGGCTAGCTCTCATAGCTTTGGAGAGCACTACACAAGCTGCTAAGGGAGAACATCAATCAACGGTCCAATCTTGGCTTCAAGGCCTAAAAACCACATCAATGCCCAGCACAGCAAATGACATTGGTGCAGTAGTGGCACTTTTATCTTGGAGATATTCAATAGCTACCTAACTGGACTTAAAGCCCACTCAGTGGGAGGAAACTCATGGCTGGTACTGTAAACCTAGCCAAATACATATAGCTGGAGAGGTCATAGATTTAAAGAAAACCCCAACGCTCTCAGATCCCTAGACAAATGTAATCTCCTACTATTGCAAAATAAGGATCCTTAAATTTACAGACAAGTATCCAAGTCATCACCCATCAAAGTAGCTTCTTTGTCAACAGACAGAGATTATTACAGAGTTACACCACTGGTCACACACAGACATTGTCTGTGAATTGCCCAAGCCTAAGTGGTACATCTAGGATGCAACCTCTACACCTAAGACTCATGGAACTTAGAACAAGGGATGAAAGAAGACTAATGTATGTTTCAAGTCTTGTCAATGAAGCTCCCTCATGCAACAGATGGCCAGGAACAAAAACAACCACAAATGGCCAAAAGAGTTTGCAGAGTGTGGGTCCTTGGACAGGTCTACTTTAGTGTGGTCCACCCACCCAGGGCTCAGGGACCATTACAGAGGAGGGGGCAGAAAGATTAGAAGAGCCAGGGAGGAGGTGCATGACCACATGGAAGTGGTCCTACAACCTGGGACCATTCTCATACAAACCTACAGCAATGGTGTCAGCATGTACAAGATCCATGCAAACTTAGGCAGACAAAAATCCAGCACAGAACTGTGGAGATAAACAGCAAGCCCCAATCTTAGTCAAAGAATTATTGGTAACTGTTTACTTCTGGGTGAGGAAGAGCTGATCTTCCTCAAGGGAGAGACTCTAGATAGACTAAACCCTGGTGGATGAACTTGCACTGAGGAACATCTGGGGACACTAATTTTACATACTGGGCCATAACACAAATGACAGAATGTATGAACTCCAGTGGCAGGGGGCACTATGGAGGAAGGGGGTGTAAAGGTGATTTTATGCCGGGCATGGTGGCGCACGACTTTAATCCCAGCACTCGGGAGGCAGAGGCAGGCAGATCTCTGTGAGTTCAAGGCCAGCCTGGTCTACATAGTGAGTTCCAGGACAGCTGGGGCTACAGGGAGACCCTGTCTCAAAAAGACCATAAAAGGTGATTTTATGTATGAAATACACAAAAATTCAATAAATTTTTTTAATAAAAAATTTGTTCATTTTTTATGGTTTTCAGACATGTATATATAAATGCAAATAATTTTTTATATGACAGAAATCTCCAAGCTGTCAAGTAACCATTAGGTAAGAAGATGTAGAGACAAATACTTTGGACTTCATACCCCAGGTATGTTAGGATTTCAATGAATACACAATGCTTACCTGTACAAGTGGCATTTGTAAATTATCTGAAATATAGATCTAAATTTATATAGATATTAGTCAACCAATATTTAAAAGCTATCAATGAGGTTATACACTAAATTTAGACAAGGAACTAAAATTCTAAAGAATTTTATAGTTCTTATTTAAATCGTAATATAAGAATTCTTAAGCAAGCCAGGTGTGATGGCACATGCTTTCAATCCCAGAACTCAGGAGGAAGATACAGGTGGATCTTTGTGAGATTAATGCCAGCCTGGTCTGGTCTATGCAGTGAGTTCCAGGTCAGCTGGGGCTGCAGGGAGACCCTGTCTAAAAAGAAAAAAAAAAAAAAAACAACCTTAAATAAAAAGTCTATATTTTTTTGTATTTTTTTTAATCTCTACTTTTCTTATCCCAATTTAAATTTTTAAAAAGAGCAAACACAAACTACAGGACACTGATACCATATGAAATCACATATACATGATTTCTACTTTTGAAAATAGCATCTTATACTAATCTAAGGATTATACTAAAACTCTAGATGAATTATGAAACTTTACACTGTTACAAAAGTCTTATTAAAGATAATTTATATAAATGTTTACATATAGTTAAGTGGAGTGTAACCAATAAGTTGTTGGGAAGGTTTTCTAATGCTTTACAGGTAAATCAATTAAACTTTCTGAGATTATTGATCTAATTTTAGCACTTTGAAAGATAAGAATTTAATTTTTTATGTTTCCAGTTAACTTCATCAGGCTTTTAGGAGAATCAGGGCTCATTTAAATTTCTTTTAGACTTGAAATATTTTTAATTACCTCCTTATAGCTCAGAGTGAAGTTGTATATCAGATGAGAAGTCTGTAAATGTTCACTGATACCATCTTCAAAAACTGTTAAGAGATCTAAAAGCTTTAAAAATTCTAACTCCTGGGGCTGGAGAGATGGCTCAGTGGTTAAGAACCCTGGTTGTTCTTGTAGAAGACCCAGGTTCGAATCCCAGAACCCACATGGCAGCTAACAACTGTCCTTAACTCCAGTTCCAGGGGATCCAACAGCCTTTTCTGTCCTCCATGGGCATTGCATGACATGTGTGCACTTACCTACATGTAGGCGATACACACATACACATAAAATACAAACTAATAAAATATAAAACAAATTCTAACTCCTGCTTCAAAAGTAAAACTCTGTAACTGAGATGCTGGTTCCTGTATGTGTCTATGATACTTCAAGAAATGTCTTTTTAGAATACAAAGCTGAAAGAGGCCTTCCTAGGCTGCTGTCATAAAAAGTGACAGTGTTAAAATAATAGTGTTTGGGGATAATGCTTGTTACTAAATTATTTTTGTGATCATCATTTGAAAACAAATAATTTGATGCAACCAAGCACTTCACATTCCAAGCAATATAACAGCTTGACATATCACACACTGATGACCCAGAGAGGCCTGGCATGCTAGATATAAAGAAAATAGCTAGACTCTTTCATGACTTGGTAAACCTTCTTTGGTTTGGTTTATAAGTCCCTTATAAAGTTTTATAGCTTCTGCTGATATTCTGCTATAAAAAGAAACAAAACAGCTCACCTATTTAAATTGGAGCTGATGTATTTAACAGGCACCACTAGAGGTAGAATTTAAATCTGACTTTCAAAGAGAAAGTTATGGAAAAGTTTCCATTCTTCAACCTGTCCAGAAGCCCAAATCAGCAAAAGGTGTAAATGGACCCAGAATCAAATGGATCTAGAATGGGTTTATGGACCCATATGCAAGGTAACAAAAATACTTTGAAAAATTGCTATGATATTTTATCTATTTGAAAACAGTAGAGGAGTTACTTCCTCAAAGTGCAGAGAGGAGGTGAGTCTTCCCACCCAAGACTCAAATGTTCTTAAAAATTTAAGAACATGTTGTAGACAAACCCAGCCTAAGAAAAATTCTTTTTACCCATTAGTTGGTTAAATATGGCCAAGAAAGGAGGTCTTTGATCCTGTCCCCAGGACTACTTGTTACCTCCAATAATAGTAACAATAATATTAAAGGTCACATTTTGTTAAACACAGTCACTAATTCTGTCATATCCACTGCTGTATATTTGATTAAGTAAATATACTGGGATTTGCTTTTCCAAATTATATCTTTGCCTCTAGTTTTTTTATTCTTGCTTTGTTTTCTCCCTGTGTAGCTCACGCTGACTTGTATCTCACGATGCTTCTGCTTCTGCCTCCCAAATGATGGAATTACAGGTGTGTATCACCAAGTCAAGTTCTATTTAGTTCTTTATAATGGGATTTGTCAATTCTTCATTTCTTTGGGAGAATTTTTGGGTGTATAGCCTACTGACATTAATGTATACATATACATAAATCCCTATGATAGATTTTTACTTTTTCTGGATGTTCTTGTTACTTTTTAATTTATTGATTTTGAAGGTATTTTCTTAACAATATATAATTAGAACTGTTACATTTCTGGTAAATTTAAATGTTTTTAACTAGACATTATCCCTCTACACATATTATGAAACTCAATTTTCCCCTCATTAATATATTTATTTAAGCTTTCTTTTAATGAATATTTTCCCAGAAAATCCCTTTATATTTTGCATCAGCCCTTCAATTTATTTATTTTTTTTTAGACATATTTCTCAGTATAGTATATGACTAATTTGGATTTTTATCTAATTGATAACTAGCATCTAGCATCTTCTTAAATATTTTAATTATTATTTTTATCTTATGTATATGAGTGTATTGCCTGCATGTATGTAAGTGAACCTGTGTCATGCAACCCCGCAGAGGTGAAAAGAGGGCTTCGGATTCCCCGGAACTGGAGTTAAGGACAGGTTTGTAGCCACCATGTGGGTGCTGGGAATCAAACCCGGGTCCTCTGCAAGAGCAGTCAGTGCTCCTAACCGCTAAGCCATCTCTCCAGCCCCCACATCTAGCATCTTTTAATTAATCAATTTGGAATATTCACGCCTATTGTGATTAAGTAATTTCTGTCACCTTCTTTCTTGATTTCTTTTTAAAAATATTTTATTTATTATTTTTATGTGTATGTGTGTGTTGCCTGCACGTAGGGAAGTGCACCCATGTCATGCAATGCCTGCGAAGGACAAAAGAGGCTGTCAGATCCCCTGGAACTGGAATTACTGGACAGTTGTTAGCTGCCATGTGGGTGCTGGGATTCAAACTCAGGTCTTCTGCAAGAACATCCAATTTTCTTAACCACTGAGCCATCTCTCCAGCCCTTTCTTTCTTGATTTCTATCATCCCCCCATCACCACCACCACCACACTCACAAACATTCTCCTGCCTTAACTATTTTAGGGCTCTTTTTTCCTTTGCTTTTTATTCAAGTTTTTTTTTTAAGATTTGTATAATTTATGTGTATGAGTGTTTTGCTTGTTGTATGTGTGTGTACCACATACATGCAGTGCCAACAGAGTCTGGAAGAGAGAGTCAGATCCCATGTAGCTGATGTTACAGGGACCATGAGCCACCATGTCAGTGCTGGAAACCAAACCTATATCCTCTTCAAGAACAGCAAGTGCTCTTAACCACTGAGCCATCTCTCCAGCCCTTATTCCAGCTTTTGCCTTAGACATACAGATTATTCTTTTTTTAATGTTTTATTTATATTTTTATTTTATGTGTATGAATGTATTGCCTGCATATATGTGAGCGCACCCATGTCGTGCAATGCCATGGAAGTCAGAAAAAGGCTTTGGATTCCCCTGGAACTGGAGTTAAGGACAGTTTGTAGCCGCCATGTGGGTGCTGGGAATCCAACCCAGGTCCTCTGCAAGAACAGTCAGTTCTCTTAACCACTGAGCCATCTCTCCTATTTTTGAACTATGACTATTGAAATTCCAGCATGTAGTGATCTCTGAAATTAACTTTACAACCCACTTCATGAACAATATGAGCATCTTTACACTTTTTCACTCTTAGTAGAGCAGGATATGATGAGCTCAAACATGGACAGTAACAAATGAACCACAAAACCTTCTTCTGAGGCATGACATAATTCATTCTTTGCACAATTCTGTGAATTTCCTTAAGTGTCACCTCCACTGTCTTGATCCCACCTGTAAGACTGTCACACTTAAGTATGACCTTCTTGAAGATCAGGAATATAACACTTCCAGCTTTTTATTAATCACACTCAACACAGGACTCAGCAGATAGTTGCATATATTTAGTCTAATACATTAATTTTGAAAATAATATCTCACTTTTTGCATCAATGGATTTTTCATATTTCATGATGATAACAAACTCTATCCAATTTAACTTGGAATTTCTGATAAATGGGAAAATCTTAATAATCCCCAAAGGATATTTCTTTGTGTATCTCTTTGCTCTTGATACCAGCTAGTCTTCTGATCTCTGTCCCTAATTAATTAATCCAAACAGTCCGTGTAACATGACTTCAGCTTGAAAGGTTGGGCCTTTTACAACTATCCTGTCAGATTAAATATGTGACAGCCATATGTTTCAGAAACAAAGAAGATGACTTAAACATGACTGAGTTAAATGAACCATGGTTAGTCTTATGTTTATTCATTCATATTATTATAAAAGAGAAATAACAAATATCTCATGATTTTTAAAAACTTCAACTGTTTTCTCAAATTTTTATTTGACTTTGAGATGGTCTAAAGTTTTCCTGACTCCATTAGGGAAGGAATATTGAACTACAGAGCTCTGCACTTGCATTGTTTACGTGAGGAATGCCCCCATAGGCTCACATATTTAAAAATTTGATCCCCATTTGGTAGCACTATTGGAGAGGTTTAGGAGGTACGGCCCTGCTGGAGGAAGTAGGTCACTAGCGACCAGCTTTGAGATTTCATAGCCTCATCGCATTTGGAGTTTGCTCTCTGTACTTCAGTTTGCAATTGAAGATGCAATCTCTCATCTCCCTTCTCAGGCAGGCAACTGCCATGCCTCCTCCACCATTATGAACTCTCCCTCTGGGACTGTGAGTCCAAATAAACTCTTTCTTATGTAAGTTACCTTTGATCATGATGTTTACCATAGCAACAGAAGATCAACTAATAAAGCACCCTCCTGGGTGGCCTACATATCAGACAATGGTTACATGGTCAATTTATGATTGCTATAATGATCATTGTGTCTGTGAGCAAGCAGATATGTGAACTGGTGAAAGAACAAAGGAAAAGGGGACTAGCTGAATACAATGGCCTATTGATTTTCACCTTGCATTTCTGGTAATTTCTTCACTGTTACTAGTTTTTAAATGTTATTAATTTAAATCCATAAATGAGATCTCATAAAATTAAAAAGTTTCTGTGCAGCAACCAAAACAATTAATCAATTGAAGAGACAGCCCAAAGAATGGGAGAAAAATCTTTGCCAGCTATACATGTGACAGAGGATTAATATCTAGGATATATAAAGAATTCTAGACGTAAACAACATGAAAGCAAAAACTCAGTCACAAAATGGGCTCATGAACAGTTTTACAAAAGATTAAATATGAATGGTAATAAATATGAACATGTTCTCACTATCCATCAGAGAAGCAAAAATTAAAACTATGTTGGAAGTCCATCCCACTCTACTCTGAACATCAGTTATTAAGAAAACAAGCAGCAGCAAATTCTGGAAGGGTGGAAATGTAAACTGATGCAGCCACTATGGAACTCAATGTGAAGGATTCTTTTAATTTTTTATTGAGCTTTTGAACATTTCACACAGTAGTTCTTAATCAAATATAAACCCCCTCCCCCATCCATGCCCCCCCCCCACACCCCACCTGACTTCATGCATTCCCCCATACATGTTAAGGCCTATCCAGTCAAGCATCTATACCCAGATGTCCCTCAGTGCACACTCATCCACTGGAGTCTAGTCAGCCTATCTAGAGAGCACAAGTAAGGTATACTCTCCCTCATTCAGCAGTAATCAGTCTCCAATAGTTCTCAGTCTAAGGCTAGCCCACCAGTCACTTCTCTTGCTCTGCTCTGTGCCCTTGTCTAATTGAGTTGGAATGGGTCCTGTGCCAGATGCCACCATTGCCACAAGTTCACATGTTCAAGCTTCCAGTAGCCTGAAAGCCTCTGCTTCCCTGTGTTCATGAACCAGCCCTGGCTCTTACAGTCTTTCCACCCTTGCTTCTGCATGAGCCATGGGTGGGTGAGGTTTAATATAGGAGTCCCATCCATGGATACACACTCTGCAGTCCTTTTCTTTAAAACTTGGCCAATTGTGGCCTTCTATGTGCATCACACTCTATTGTATAAGGAAGCTTCACTGCTGAGAGTTGAGAGATGCATTAGTTTTCTATCTGCCCTTGTTCTGCTATGTTCCATGAGCCTTAGGTGTAGAGGTTCAACTGCAGATGTGTCACCTAGGATTGGGGATCTCTCAGACATATACTCTCTGTGCTGACCAGTTGTAGAATTCTACAGTAGCCTCCATCTGTTGCAAAAAGAAGCCTCTTTGATATGTGTATTAGTTATTTTTCTGTTGCTGTGATAGAAACACTGACCAAAGTAACTTATAGAAGAGTTTATTTAGCTTACAGTTCCAAAGGGGCAAGAGTCTATTATGATGGGGAGGCACGGTAGCAGAGGTGGTTGGAGGAGGCACATAAGCTAAGCTCTTACATCTTCAAGCAGGCACAGGAAGCAAGAGAGCAACTTGAGATCCCACAAGGCTTAAGAACTCTCTAAGCCTACCCCCAGTGACATGCTTTCTCTGACATGGCCACACCTTCTCAGACCTCCCAAAACAGAGCCACGAACTGGGGACAAAATGTTCAAAATGTTGGAGCCTATGAGGACATTCTCATTCAAAGCACCACAATAGAATCCTTATATTCACAGACAAGTATAGACGTTCTTTAAAATAAACTGAAATAGATCTATAATATGACCCAGTGACACCATTCCTGATTATTTACTCAAAGGACTCTGAGTCAGCATATCAAAGACTACTTACTTATCAATGTGTATTGTTGCACTATTGACAATAGTTAAGCTATAGAACCAACAAAAGAGGTATGGATAAGGAAAATGTGCTTAATATATTTACAATGGATTTTTAAGCCATAATAGAGCATTTGCAAGAAAATGGATACAGTTGGAGATAATCATATTAAGCAAATTAAGCCAGCCTCAGAAATACAAATATCATATGCTTTCTGTCATTTGTGGTTCCTGGATTTTATTTAGTCATATAAAATCACGAATGATATAAAATGAAGAGGGAAAAAAGGTGATAAACAAGGGGGGAGAAAAGAGGAGACAGGGAGAAACATGGTAGGATACATATATTCAACATACAATGTATACTCGTGTGACAATTTTTAAAAGGAAAGAAAAAAGAAGTAGAAGAAGGATGAAAGGTAGACAAGGAGGAAGGAAGGTAGGAAGGACAAAATATGGCTGAATTAAATCATTAACATAATCTACTTGATGTATTTAAAATGTTATTCTTGTTATAATAACAAACTCAAAGGTGTTTCCATGTGAGAGGTAAGAAAAAATATACTCTATTAAAAAAAAGAGGTTCAAAAATTCACAAAGCTAGTGCTAGAAGAGCTGAAACACAGAGAAGAAGACAGGCAGCTAAGCAAAAATAAATAAGCCAAGCTGAATACAAGCTCAACTACTCAGCAAGCTGATGAGGGACAAGAAAAGCACAAGTCTCATCCAAAAGGCAAGCCAGGTGGCCCTGAGGAAGGAAAACTGGTAGTTCTATTTTCCCACAAACCTCAGCTCTAGTTGCAGGTTTTGGTAAAACAGTGCTATCTCTGTCACATAAGTCAGTGGAGATACCCACACAGTCACACTTGGGAGATACCACCTAGATACAACATTAGTAACCCCTAGGTGTGGCCTGGGGATGCTCAAGAGGGTGGGAGAACCTGTCCATGGCACAGACTACGAAACTAAGTGACTAGAAGAGGTCCCTGGTACATGAAGAAGAGAACCTACTTACGTGAAGACGGCTGCAGTGGACACTGGACACTTGCCCAATACAGACTCAACACAGGCATAAGCCATTGGGAAGAAGAGTCCTAGCATTCAGCTGACACCTCCCCACTAAATATGGAAAACTTGAGAACAATTTCTGTAAAATCTGGAATGATACAGTAGCGCCTATTATCTCCACTACTTTGAATATAATGCTCAAGGTCTTACCTAGTAAAATAAGAGAAAGAAAAGAGATAATAATCCTAGACATAAAAGATCATAAAGACTACACCAGAAAACCCTGAGACCCGATAAACACTTTCAGCAAAGTAGTAGGCTACAAAATCAACATACAAAAGTCAATAGCTTTTCTATATGTAACTAACAAATTGCCAAGAAGGAAATCATGGGAAATATCCCATTCACAATAGCTTCTAAGATTTTTTTTAAAAAGTACCTAGAAATAAGGAAGAGAAAGGTCTCTGCAGTGAAAAGCTTTAATACACTGAAGCAATTGAAGAGGCACTAAAATTTGGAAAGACCTCCTATGTTCATGAATAGGCAGAAACAGTACAATGAAGATGGTTGTTACCAAAATTAATTTACTGCTTTAGTGCAATTGCCATCAGAATCCCTGGAACACTCATTACATAATTAGAAAAATATTCTTAAATACATATGGAAGCACAAAGAGGCCTGAGTAGCCTTAAAAGAAAGAACAACGTTGGAAGTGTGACAATACCAGATCTCAAATTATATCACAGAGCCATAGCAGAAAAGACAGCATGATGTTGACACAAAAACAGACATGTAGAAGAATGGAACAGAATAAAGGACCTAGAAATAAGCCCACAGTTACAGCCACCTAATTTTTGACCAAGATATCACAAATACACATTGAACATCCTACACAAAAATCCATTTTAAAATGGATCAAACACATTATTATAACACCTGAAACTTTGAAACTGCTAAGAGAAAACATAGGTTAAAATACTTTAAGACATTAGCTTAGGCACGACTTTCCGAGAAGGTCTCCAACAACACAGGAAATAACCACAGGAATTAACAAATGGGATTACATGAAATCTCAAAATCTTCTGCCCAGCAAAGGAAACAATCACCAAAGTGAATAGACAGCTGACAGAATTGGGAAAGTCTTTGCCAGCTGTACATCAAAAGGGGGATTAACATCAAGGATATATAAGGAACTGCAAGAGTGAACTGTGGGCATGTCTGTGGGGGCATTTCTTGATTGTTACTGATGTAGGAGGGCCCAGACCACTGTGGGTGGTTGCATCCCTAGGCAAGTGGATCTGGGCTATAAAAGAAAGGTAGCTGAACATGAACCCGAATGAGAGCCAGAAAGCAGTGTTCCTCTGTGGTCTCCGGTTCAGCTTCTACCTCAGGTTCCTACTTTAGGTTCCTGCCCTGACTTCCCTCAAAGATGGATTTTGTCCTGGGAGTTGTATGATGAAATAAATCCTTTCCTCCACCAAGTTGCTTTTGATGTGTTATCACAGCAGCAGAAGGCAAACTCACACTAATACCAATAATAGATTCTGAATATTAAAACTTCTCATTATGATAAAAGCTAACAGTGACTGATGCTGTTAAATATCTCATATATTTATTTTTTCATTTAGGTTTCATGATCCGATGGCCCAGGAAGAACAGAGAAGAGCAAGATACACAGCTTGAGGAATCAACAGAACCATAGTTTGACACAAGATATCAGATTCCCAGGGTCTACTCTCACTATTTTCTGTGATATACTTAGTGATTTTCTTTACAGGAAAAATTTTAAAAATTTTATTATTTTTAAAAATATTTTATTTATTATTTTATGTGTATGAGTGCGTAGCCTGCATGTATGTAAGTGCACTTATGGCATTCAGTGCCCTTGGAGGTCAGAAGAGGGCATCAGATCCCCTGGAACTGAAGTTACAGATGATTGTTAGCTGCCATATGGATACTGGGAATTGAACCCAGGTCTTCTATAAGAGCATTTAGGGCTCTTAACTGCTGAGCCATCTCTCCAGCCCTGTCACTATGTATTTTTATTTTAACCAGTGCAAGTAGTTTAACTATCTGTCACTGCAGGTTAAGATTGATGTGTGCTATGAAATTTTTAAAAAGTTATATTCTTGGGCTAGAGAGAAAGCTCAGTGGTTAAGAGTACTGGCTGCTCTTGCAGAGGACTTGGATTTGGTTCTCAGCACCTACACAGTGGCTAACAACTGTCCATAACTCCAATTCCAAGGGATCTGAGACCTTCTTCTGCTCTCCACTGGCAATGCATACGTGGGTGCATTTATATACATGCAAGCAAAACACTCATAATATATAGAATGAAAATAAATAAATAAAAGTTTCTTTTAAAGCTGGGCGTGGTGGCACACGCCTTTAATCCCAGCACTCGGCGGCAGAGGCAGGTGGATCTCTGTGATTTCAAGGGCAGTCTGCTCGCAATGCCCAAGGAGGTCAGAAGAGGGCATCAGATTTCCCTGGAACTGGAGGATGATTGTTAGCTGCCACATGGGTGCTAGGAATTGAACCTGGGTCTTCTGCTAGAGCAGTCAGTGCTCTTAACTGCTGAGCCATCTCTCCAGCCCCTATACGTAATTTATAATATAGCTAACCAATACATCTCTATTTCCATACACTCTTAACCTAATAGACATTTGTATGTTTTAAGTTTATCTTTTGAAGTTAATTGCCATTTTTAAAAGGAAGTAAACAAACAGCAGTCCAGGCTTCGTGAAGAAGCAGATGAACCCTCTGGGGATGTAAAAAAAGGACTGTTTTCTTACACACTGCTCAGGAATGTCAAGTAGGTATTTCTCTTTTTCTTAGTCATCAGAAACATTTGGCTCTCTTCATCAAAGTCAGTTGCTCACAGACCTTGCATGCAGGTTATACTTTCACTGTTTTTGGTCCTTTCTCAGCACTATGACACCACTTGTGGGCCAAGGCAGTCTCCATTGGCTGATTCCCCTCAGCTTTACTATGGGTGAAAGAAGAAGCTAGGTCCTCACAGCAGGCAGCAATTAGCTCACTGGCCTCCAATCCATGATTCTCTGAGTGGCAGTTGGGAGGTTTCACAACATCACATGACTGCTTTATACCAGTGTCCTCTAGTTTGTTTTCTGAAATTTGTAGCCTTCTCAGATTCCTAATGTTGTTGAGGACTGCATCCAGGTCTTGACAGCCACTGGGTGATGGTTATAGTCAGTCAATCGTGAACGTCACCAAGGCTTGTTGGGTGGGCCATCTGGCTTGGCTCCACCCACAGCTATGCTGACACAGCATGTGTGCCAGGCTCTGCTGGTGCATGTAGGCAGCCAGGCTGGCTCCTCTTTGTATGATGTCACCATCTTGGCTCCTTAATTATTATCGCTCTTACTTGCCAAGTCCCGAATGCATCAAAATTCTTAATAAAATGAAGAGGCCAGGGAGTCATGTCTCCAGGTCCCTGTGCTGAGAGTCACCGTCACCTCCATTGCTCCAGGTCCCTGTGCTGAGAGTCACCGTCACCTCCATTGCTCCAGGTCCCTGTGCTGAGAGTCACCGTCACCTCCATTGCTCCAGGTCCCTGTGCTGAGAGTCACCGTCACCTCCATTGCTCCAGGTACACCACCATTTTGGCTCTTCAGTTATTCTCTTTGTTACTTGCCATGTCCTAGGTTCAGAGGCCAGGGAGTCATGTCTCCAGGTCCCTGTGCTGAGAGTCACCGTCACCTCCATTGCTCCAGGTCCCTGTGCTGAGAGTCACCGTCACCTCCATTGCTCCAGGTACACCACCATTTTGGCTCTTCAGTTATTCTCTTTGTTACTTGCCATGTCCTAGGTTCAGAATTTTGAGATCAATTTAGAAAGGCCTATGGTCAGGTGAATAGCCATCATGTGTGAAAAGGTTCCTCACAGGGTTCATCAGATGAATTTGGTCTCTTGGGAGCTGGCATCGTACCCTGGTCCCTGAGGCTGGCTGCCCAGGGTGCACTTCATTCAGCTGCCAGCTTGCCACATTTCAAATTCAAATATTTAAGATTAACATGATGCATTTGTTTGAGCTACTAGTTCTCACATTGTTATTTGTAGTGTTTGCTCTTTTCCTTAAAAATATTATGCAATGACTTTGAAATATATAAAATCTCTTTTGGCAATGTATGTATATTTTTTAAACATATCTTTTATTGTAATTTTGTATATTTCATACACAACAACAGAAATTAAGAGTGAAAATCCCATTCTATGAAATCTGGGTCTATTCTGATCCAAAGCAGCATACAAAGGAAAGGGAGTGGGCCCTTACTTTGGCACATCGGAGAATAAGAATTATAGATCACTGATGCTCTAATGAGGTATGATTTCTCCAACACCCACCTCAGATGTGTTATGTAAGATGGATGGAGTTTTTCAGTTGCAAAAAGAAGATACAAAGTCTGGGTGTCGGGTGGTAGGGTGAGGTTGGAGATGGGGGAGGAGGTCTGAATATAATCAAAATTCATTGTACAAAATTCTTAAATCAATATAATTTCTCTTTAAATTAAAAAAAAAAGAAAGTAGGTTTGGAGACTTTCACATCAAATCTCATCTCTGCATCTGTGTAGCCAACACAAATTTCTAGTTTCTTGCTCTAGTTTCTGGCCAGCCACTTCTGCCTCAAATTACTTCACTGAGTTTCTGGTAATAGCTGACCTAAATATCTAATCACTGTAGCAACCATCTATTTCCAAGTTGATTTCTATGTTAAGCCAGATACCAATAAAGACACAGAATTGGAATATGCTATGAATGTTCTCCCTTATACCTTGTCATTTCATATAACTGCCTCCAACTGTAAAATTATAACCAAGTTCACTGCTCATTTTGTCTTTTATGAAGACATTTGCATGACATATATCTCCCATGTCAAGGTCAGATTAATAATATATAGTTCCCAAACCGCCATCCTTCTCTTTATTTGGATATTAAGAGATTTATTTTATTATTTTTTCTCTTTTTTAAAAAATTTTGATCGAATTTTTGTGTATTTCATACAGACCATCTTAATCATCTTTATACCGTCTTTCCCATTGGCACCATCCCATAGCCCCCCCACTTGAATTCATACATTCTTGTCAGTTGTATTAAGGCTTATCATAGCAAGTTAGTGTCCCCAGATGTCCCTCAGTGCAAGTTCATCCACTGATGTCTAGTCAGCCTATCTAGAGTCCCCCCCTTTAAGAAGATCAGCATTTCCTTGCCCAGCAGTAATCAGGTGCCAATAATTCTTTAAATAAGATTGGGGCTTGCTGTTCATTTCCACAGTTGTCTGCTTAAGTTTGCATGGGTCTTCTACATGCTGATACAATTGCTGTAGGATTGTATGAAAAGAGTCCCAGACACCTGTAGGACTCTATTTTCATATGACCATGCACCTCCTTCCCGCCCCCTCTTCCATGACTGTTCCTGAGCCCTGGGTGGGTAGTTTTTAATATAGGATTCCTGTCCAAGGACCCACACTCTGTAGACTCTTATTCTCTATATTTTGACCATTTCTGACCTTTTGTGTTCCTGGCCCTCTGTTGCAGAAGGGCACTTCATTGATGAGAATTGAAAGATGGATTAGTATTCTTTTCATCCCTTGTTCTATGCTCTGTGAGCCTTAGGTATAGAGGTTGCATTGTAGATGTCCCACTTAGGTTTGGGTAATTCACAGACAATCTCTATGTGTGACCAGTTGTGGAGCTCTGTAATAATCTGTTTAAAAAAAGGCACTGCTTTTCTGGGTGATAATTGGGATACTTGTCTGTAAATTTAAGGATCTATATTTTGCATGTATTAAGAAGTTACGTTTGTCTAGGGATGTGAGAGCCTTGGAGAATTCTCTAAGATCTATGACTTCTCCAACTATATGTATTTGACTAGGTTTACAAGACAAAAGTTTCCTCCCATTCAGTGGGCTTTAAGTCCAATTAGGCAGCTGTTGATTACCCCAAGATAAAAGTGCCACTACTGAATCAATGTCCTTTGCTGTGCCAGTCATTGATGTATTCTTTAGGCCTTGAAGCTTGGTAGGGACCATTAATCGATGTTCTCCCTTACCAGCTTGTGTAGTGCTCTCCAAAGCTATGAGAACTCACCTTCAGGGGAGGTGGCTTATTTATCTCTCTCCTCTCTCTCAACTTGTCTTATCCTCCCTCCCTGCCTTCCCCATTTAAAGTATCCCCATGTTCCCCATTTCTCCCTTGGTAATTCCTGTCTGTTATGGTCCCACCTCTCTTGAGCACCTTCTTCCCTTTTATCCCCATAGTTCCTTGTATAGCCCTCCCTCTCCTCTCCCATTTAACTACCCCCATCTCACACATTTCTCCCTAATAAAACCTGTCTCCTCTTCGTCTTCTCCCTTGGGTTCCTTCTTTCCCTTTACCTCCCTGGTTCTCTTCCATTTTCTTGGTTCCTGCAGTCACATTGGGATATGCACTCACATATAAGGATTTGGTGCTAGGATCCATAAATGAGGGAGAACATACATCTTTTGTTTTTTCCGAGTCTATGTTACTTCACTTAGTATACAGTTTTTAAGCCCATCCATTCACCTGCAAGTTTCATTATTTCATCTTTCTTTACTGCTGAATAGAAATCCATTATGTAAATATACCACATTTTCATTATCCACTTGTCAGTTGAGGAACACTTATATTGCTGCCATCTCTTAGCTATTGTGAAAAGAGCAGCAACATACATGGCTGTACAAGTATCTCTGCCATAGGATGAGTCCTTTGCGTATATGCCAAGGAGTGGTATAACTAGGTCATATGGTAGTTTCATTTTTGGTAGCTCTCCACACCGCTTTCCATACAGGTTGCACGAGCTTACAATCTCACCATCAGTTGAATGAGCATTCTCCTATCTCCACATCCTTGCTAGTATTTGGCATCATTTTTTCACTTGCTCTTAGTCATTCTGACTTGGGTGAGATGAAATCTTATGGTGGTTTTAATTAGCATTTCCTAAGTACTAACAATGTTGGACACTTTTAAAGATCTTTCTTAGCCATCTTTATTTCTTTTAAGAGCTGTTTAAATCTTTAGCCCATCTTTTAATTGGGTCATTTGTTTTCCTTAATCTTTGTTTTTTAGTTCTTTATCTATTCTGCATGTTAAATCTCTGTCAGATGTGTTGCTCTTGACGATTTTCTCCCACTCTTGAGTTTTTTCTTCACTTTCTTAGTTTCTTTTGATGTACAGAAGCTTTTCAGTTTAATGAGATTCCATTTGTTGATTGTTGACTTTAATTCCTGAGTAACTGGTGTTTGAATTAGGAAGTCCTTTCCTACACCTGTGTCTTATACATAACTGTTAATGTTCTAAGAGTTTCAGAGTTTCAAGTTTCACATTGAGGTCTTTGGTAAACTCAGAGTTGACTTTTGTATATGGCGAAAGATAGGGTCTAGTTTCATTTTTCCGCAGATGGGATCCAGTTTTGCCAGCACCATTTGTTGAAGATGCTTTCTTTCATTCATTGTGTGTTCTTGGCAACTTTTCCAAATATCAGGTAGCTGAAATTGTGTGTACTAATGTTTAGGTCTTCAATTATGTTCTGTTGACCTATGTGTCTATTTTGTTGTGACAGTACCATGCTGTTTTTGTGAATATAGCTCTGTAATACAGTTTGAGATCTGGTATCATAATCACCCCAGCATCACCCTTTATGCTTCAGGTTGCTTTGTCTATCTGGGGTCTCTAATGTTTCCATATGAATTTTAGGATTTGTTTTCTAATTCTGTGAAATATGTCATAGGGATTTTGACTGACATTGTATTGAATCTATAAATGGCTTTTGGTAGGATGGTCATTTTCACAATACTAATCGTGAAAATTGTGAGCATAGGAGTTCCTTCTATCTTCTGGTGTGTTCCTCAATCTCTTTCTTTAAAGATATTAATTTTTTCATTGTAGAGGTCTTTGATGTATTTGGTCAGGTTTATTCCAAGATATTTTCATTTTTTTGGAAGCTATTGTGAATGGGAGTGTTTCCATGTACTCTTTCTCCAATTGCTTGTTATTGGTATATAGAAAAGTTACTGATGTTTGTAGATTAATTTTGTAACCTTCCACTTTACTGAAAGTGTTAATCAGTTCTAAGAGTTTTCAGGTGGAACTTTTTGACCTCTTAGATATTGTATCATATCATCTTCAAAAAGGGATAATTTGACCTCTTCTTTCCCAATTAGTATTCCTTTAATTTCATTATCTTGTCTTATTGCACTAGCAATAATTAAAGGAGTATAAGCACTATATTAAAAAGGAGTGGAGTGGGCATCCTTGTCTGGTTCCTGGTTTTAATGGAAATGCATCCAGTTTTTGTTTTGTTTTGTTTTTTTCCATTTAGAATGATGTTGGCTGTATGTTTGTTGTATATGGCTTTGATTATGTTGAGGTATGTTCCCTCCAGTCCAATTCCCTGTAGGACTTTTATCATGAATGCATGCTGAATTTTGTCAAGGTCTTCTCTGCATCTATTGAGATGACTGTGTGATTTTTGTTTTTGTGTCCATTTATATGATATCTGACATTGATTGATCTATGTATATTGAACCATCCCTGCATCTCTGCAATAAAGCCTACTTGATCATAGTGGATGATCTTTTTGATGTGTGTCTGTTTGTAGTTTGCAAGTATTTTGTTGAGAATTTTTGCATCTATGTTCATTAAGGATATGGGTCTACAGTTTTCTTTTTCGGTTGTGTCTTTTCCTGGTTTGGGTATTAGAGTGATGCTAGCTTCATAGAAGGAACTTGGGAGTTCTCCCTCTGTTTCTATCTTTTTAAATAATTTAAGTAGTATTGGAAATAAATCTTCTTTAAATAACTAGTAGAATTCGCCTGTGAATCCATCTGGGCCTGGGCCTTTTTTAGATGGGAGGTTTTGTATTACTGTTTCAATTTCCTTATAGGTTGTGGGTCTGTTTAAACTGTTGATGTCTTCTTGGTTTAGCTTTGGTGGGTCTCATGATTTTAGATATCCATCCATTTCTTTTAGGTTTTCAAATTTAATAGAGTATAGGTTTTTAAAGTATTCCCTTGTACTATTCTGGATCTTTTTGGTGTCTGTTGTGATGTTTCCCCTTTCATCTCTCAGTTTGTTGATTTGGATTTGCTTTTTCTTTCTTGTGGTTAATTGGGCTAAAGATCTATCTATCTTGTTTAGATTTTCAAAGAACCAGCTCTTAGATTCATCAATTCTTTGTACTGTTTTCTTTGTTTCTATTTCATTAATCTGCTCTGATTTTTGTTGCTTCTTCTTGTCTGCTGGGTTTGGGTTTCATCTGTTGTTGCCTTTCCAGAGTCTTGAGTTGCAATGTTAAGTCATTTATTTACGCTTTCTGACTTCTTTAAAATGTAGACACTTAGAGCTATAAACTCCCCTCTAGGATTGCTTTTTAATGTCCCAGAGGTTTTGTTGTGTTGTATTATCCTTTTTGTTTAGTTCCAGGAATACTGTTATTTCTTTCTTAATTTCTTGTTTGACCCATTCATTATTCAGGAGTGTGTTGTTTAATCTTCATGAGTTCATGTAGTTAGTGGGGCTTCTTTCAGTATTGATTTTTAATCTTTATTGTATTGTGATCTGATAGAGTGCATGGAATTATTTCAGTTTTTTGGTATTGGTTGAAATTTGTTTTGTGCCCCAGTATGTGGTCAGTTTTTGAGAAAGCTCCATGAGGTGCTGAATAGAAAGTGTATTTTTTGGTGCTTGGGTGGAATATTAGGTAGATGTCTATTAGGTCCATTTGATGTATGATATCATTTAATTCAGATGTCTCTCTGTTTATTCTTTCTTAAGTTGATCTATCTAATAGAGACAGTGGGGTATGACGTCCCCTACTATTACTGAGTTAATATTAGTCTGTATCTTAAAGTCCTGTAGTACTGTTTTTATGAAGTTGGGTGCACCAAAGTTTGAAGCCTATTATGTTCATGATTGTAATATCTTCTTGATTAATTGTTCCTTTGACCAAAATGAAGTGACCCTATTTACCTCATCTAATTAATTTTAATTTAAAGTCTATTTTGTCAGATATTAGAATCGCAACCCCTGCTTGTTTTTTTAGTGCCATTTGCTTAGAATATTCTTTTCCATAATTTCACCTTAAGATAGTGCCTGTCCCCAAGGTGAGGTGGGTATCTTTCAACAACAAAAGGATGGATTTTCTTTCTCAATCTATTCAACTAGACTGTGTTTTTTAACTGGGGAGTTCAGCCCACTGATATTTAAAGTTATTATTGAAAGATGTGTTTTGGTTGCCATCAGTTAGATTTCTATTTGCATTTTTGGTCTAATTTTGTGTTTCCACAATTATACCTTCATTTAGTTTCTTACTGTTGCACCTTGGGTATAGTCATTCTTTTCTCCATTCTTCGCATCACTTCAAGTATTCTTTGAAGGGCTGTTTTGTAGACATGTATTCTTTCAGGCTATTCATGTCGTGGAAGATTTTTCTTTCCCCTCCAACTATAATAGACATTTTTGCTGGGTAAAGTATTCTGGGTTGGCATCTATGGTCATTTAGAACTGGAAATACTTTGGTCCAGGCTCTTCTGGCTTTCATAGTTTGCATTGAAACGTCAGCTATAATTCTGATGGATTTTCCTTTATATGTGACTTGTTTTTCTTTTGCTACTTTCAGAATTCTCTATTTGTTCTGTACATTTAATATTTTTACTATGAAGTCCTGTCTATTTGGTGTTCTATGTGCTTCTTGTGTCTGTATGGACATGTCTTTCCTTAATTTTGGGAAATTCTCTTCTACAATCCTGTTTAAGATCTGGTCAATAGCATTAACCTGAAGTTCTTCTCCTTCCTCTATGCCTATGCTGTGTAAATTTGTTCTTTTTATGGTGTCCCACATTTCCTGAATATTCCATTCCTGTTTTTTTTTAATTTTTCATAATCTTTGCTTGTGCAGTCCAATTCTTCAACTTTATAGTCCAGTGTTGATATTCTATTTTCCATTTCATTCCTCTGTCAGTGAAGCTTGCTCTCCTGTTTGTAATTGGCTTATTGAGTTTTTCATTTCCTTCTCATTTCAGAGTTTTCTTCAGTGTTTCTATCTCTTTTTTGAATTCAGTCATAATTTTATCTCTATCTTCTTTTAATTCTTTGATTTGTTTTTGTGTTCTTTACATTCATTGAATTCTTTGATTATTTTTATGACTGTTCTTTTAAATTCCATGCCCTGGTTTATCTCTAGGGGGTTCTCCTTGTAGAACTCTTCTATAGGACTAGTGGTATCTGATGGGAAGATTTCATTTTGATTTTCCATATTATTTTTTCCATTGTGATTTTGGCACGTAGATTTCTTTTGTTGTTTGTGATTCTGGTATGAAACTCAAGCCTTTCTTTGTTGAGTTGAAATCTGCTTCTGTTTGTATTATTGGTGTGCCTTCGTTGTTTTCCTATTGGGTATGTAAAGCTAGCCTAGTTAGTCTAGGCTTCTCCTAGATTTTATATTGGAGGTAACAGATGGCTTCAGTCCTACTACTCAGGAGCTCTCATAGAGGCCCAAGTCAGATGCTAGTCAGGTATTCTCAGTCTTCCTCCTAAGTTCTGGACCCCTACTAGCAAGCAGTCACAGCACTTGGGAAGCTCACTAAGGGGAAGGCCCAATTTAGGCCCTATCAGGCTGTCTGCAAAGGTCTGGGCCCCTACTTGAGGGCAGAGAAGTCTATACCTGGGGTGGTGGGATGGACTTCAGGTGGTCCCAATGTAGGTGAATGGGCATAGAATGATTTGGGGAAGCTCACCACTACACAGAGGCCAACTCCAGGCACTCTTAGGCAGTCTTCTAAGATCTGTGCCCCTGTTCCAATGTTAAGAGATTTTTAACATTTCAGCTAATAGGCTAAAGCCCCAAGTTAAAAATTTTAATGCAACTTCTTTAGTTTCCTACCACCGTCTATCTTAAATAGTTTTATATTTGTTAAATAATTTTATCTTATTTTCATGCATAAATGGCTCTGTACTCTCTATGTGCTGAGGCAAGAGATTACACATTGTCTGCTTGTGATCTTGAGCCTCAAACAGATGTTTAGCATCTCCATACCCATGTTGAGGCTTGCTCAATAGTTTACATTTCACAGCTGTTCTAGCAAGCCCTGCTAAACCACTGTGGCAAAAGACGTGTCCCCTGATGTACTTCCCAAACCTAATCACTGGTCTTCTGACTGGTCTTCTGACTGGTCCTCTGACTCATCTTTGCAGATTATTGCTCCACTTCTTTTTCCCCTTTTGCATCAAAAACCCTGAGGGCCCGTCTGCAGTCAATGGCAGCTGTTCTTCCACATTTTCTCTTAAACTCATTCACACTGTTCCACTGTGACTGCTCTTTTCAAAGTTGTCAGTGACTTCCCAGATATGAAATATAATGTTCAGTTCTCAGGCCTCATCCTTTAGGAGCATTTGACAGGTGCCCTGTTCCTGTCCACTGTCCTCACATTCCAGTGTATAGGCCAGACCTATATACCCATGGTTCCTTCTGTCTCTGTAGTTATCTCCTCATCACCCATCGTCAATGGCAGAGAGTCCCCAAAATTAGTTTGTGGACACATATCCATCTTCACTTTTTCATTTGATAATCTCATTCACATTCTGGACTCAAAATGTCATATATATACTTGAGTGACTGGCTTCTTGATGAAGCCGTTGGATATAAACTACTCTACCCATTTCAACTTTTTTAATTTTAATTTTTAAATTATTATTGTGTGTATACGATGCATGTATGTGAGTGCTGGCAAGTGAGTTGAAGTCAAAGGACAATTTTCTGGAGTTGATTCTCTCCTTCCACCATAGGTTTCAGGGACCAAACTCAGGTCAGCACCTTTACATGCACCATCTCGCTGACCCAAATTTTCTTAAGCTCAAAACTCAGTCATTTCTGTGTTTTCTCTCCCATCTTACTTTCATTATCTCAGGAAACACTATTGGCACTAACTTTAAGCTGTGTGTGCTGGCACATGCCTTTAATCCCAGTACTCAGGAGGCAGAAGCAGGCAGATCGTGTAAATTCAAGGCCAACCTGGTCTATATAGTGAATTCCAGGCCAGCTGGGCCTACAGGAAGATCCTGCCTCAAAAAAAAAAAAAAAAAAAAAAGATAACTTGAAAATGCATCTGAATTCACCACCTCTCACACCTCCAGAATGGGTTTAGACCCTTATTTCTCAATGGGATTACACACTAGCTCCTAAGCGGTCTCCCAGTGCTGTTTTCTTCCTGCCATTACTTTTTATCAGCACACACTAGTTGGAATCTTTTTAACACATAAGTAAGATGATGTGACACCTCAAAAGTCTCCAGAGGCTCCCAGTGACATGATAGGATGGTGCACCGTTGCTTCTGTGACCTCATTGCATTGCTCAGTTCACACTGGTCTCTGCTATTTCTCTAGCACTCGGGTCATGTACCCACCTGAGGGGATCTGTGCTTTATGTGTAACAGATTAACCTTTATTGTTTTAAGCTTTTTCCTCAATCCTTTCTTGGAAAGGAAGTTATGCTGACTTCACTTTCATATCATGGTGTGATTCACCTCCCCATTCTGCATTTCCCTTTCTTTTGATCTACTTTTAAAAGTTTTCATATAACCCAGTATTTTCTACATAACGTTTTCTACTAACTATGTACTTTCCTTATTGTTCTTATTAGCCTTTACCCATCTGGCCTGGAAAATACTAAGTATTCAATAGATATTTCTTCAATTAACTTGTCCAGTTGACTATACTGATTAGTATCCTTAAAGATAAGAGAATCCATGATAGCTATTTAGAGCAAAATTGTTAGATAACCAGTCCCTCTATCTTTGGTACAATTGTGCTAAATAGATAATAAAGATGATTTACTGATAATTCCTAGAAATACATGGTAAAAATCTTCACTTGAAAGAGCAGTTACTGCAACAATCTCATCCTGCAATCAGGACAATAAGGAATCTCTACCACTGTTGAAACCCAAGAGGAACAGAAATTCCTTTGCTGCGTTTTTTTTTTTGTTTTTTTTTTTTTTTTTTTTTCCAAAATTTTCCCCCTTACCCCCCTTTTTTACCCTCCTGGAAATGCCCCCCTGGCCCCCGGTGTTTTCCTCAGCACACCCTAAAACGAACCCATTTTTTTTTTTTTTTTTTTTTTTGCCAGAATATTCCACCTTACCACTCTTATGTACCATCCTGGAAATGGCCCCATGGCCCCGTGTGTTGTCCTAAGCACAACCTAAACTGACACATCTTTCTTTTACTTTTGAACATTCATAAATATATATGGTCAATATTATGTTAATATTGGTTTTTTCTTTGTCCTTCTTTGATCTTTCATTTATAAGAATTTATTTATATAATCATATCTGATTCCCTTCGTTGCTTTTATACATCCATAGATTTTAACATTATATTTCTGTAATAAAATTATTCTCCACAATACAATTTTAAAATATTTAGGATTTTGTCTGGTTTGGGCTTGCACAGAACTTTTACATGCTGGTGCGATTACTGTCAGTTTGTATGAGTAAATGACCAGCTGTCTTGAAGACTGTTTCCTTGTGGTCATCCACCCTCCTCTGACTCTTACAATCTTTCTTCCTTCTCTTTTAAATTGGTCCCTGAGCCTTGGGAGGCAGAGGTTTGAAATATCTGTCCTATTCATAGATAAGAACTCTGTGGGCTCTTGTTCCCTGTACATTGGCTAATTGTGGGTTTCTGTGTTAATCACCATCTGCTGCATAAGGAAACTTCTCTGGTGAGAGTTGAGACATGCATTCATGTTATGTGTGGAGGTTGCATTGAAGATGTGTCACTTTGGATTAAGCATCTCATAGATGCTTATTCTCTGCATTTGACCAGTTCTGAAACTCTGTAATAGTCTCCATCGGCTGCAAAAAGAAACTTCCTTGATGACAGGTGAAAGATACACTTGTCTGTAAATATGAGGATGCACATTTAGAATAAAGTAAAAAATTACATTGGTCTAGAGATATGGCAAAAGCAGGCTTTTCTCTAGGATATATGACCTCTCCAGCTGTGTGTATTTGGCTATGTTTACAGTACCATCCATGAGTTCCCTCCCATTGAGCAGGCCTTAACTCTGATTAAACAGCTGTTGATTACCCTCAAGATAAAAGTGCCACTACTGCACCAACAGCAATAGTTTGTTGGGCCAGTCATTGTTGTTTATTAGGTTTTACATCTGGGTAGGACCACTGATTGGTTTCTCCCTTGGCAACTTGTATAGTATCCTCTGATACCATGAGAGCTAGTCCTAAGGGAGGAGGCTTCTAGGTCAGCTGCAACTCAGTTGCTCCAAGTTCTGTGTCCAAATTGTGGTCTGTCATCAGCAGTAGTGTCTTACCTTGAAGATCTATGAAGCAATCAAGGGCTGTGGCAATAGTCTGTGTTATTTAGGGAGTCTCTTGAACTACCTTAGCCAACAAATCCCAGCACAGTCATGGGGAAGTGGGTAAAAATTCACAACCCAACCTAAGGAACTTTTGGTGGTTGATGGCTGCTAAGAGGGGGAGGGATAGTGTCTTTCAGGGATACGACTCTTGGTGGGCCCAGTGGATGAACCCACACTGAAAATATTTGGAGACACAAATCAGATTCAACAGACCCATTATATATATTTGGGTAGGGGATGGGGGGGAGGTGCAAATGGAGGAGAGGATTTAAATATCAAACTATATTGTATGAAAATTGCAAAAATACAAAATTAAATTAAAAAATAAAAAGATAGAAATATAGAAAACAGTGACTTTAAAATGAAATATAGAGTGGCTTACCATTTGAGAGTCATTATCACTGTGTTGCACAAGTTGATCAGCCATTAAATGGAAAGTGTTTATAGTGAAAAAATAAGTAAATTAAAGAATAAAAGTGGTCACTACACACACACACGCACACACACGCGCGCACACACACACACGCACACACACAGACACACACACATGCGCACACACATGCACACACACAGACACGCACACACGTGCGCGCGCACACACACACACGCACGCGCACACACACGTGCACACACAGATATTTAGATGTTGTTTCATCCTAGTCCCCTTCACTGTGTATATTGGGCCAGTATCAATGCTTTCAAAAATTTAGAGTTTTGTGATTATATGTACACATTTAATTAAAAATATTCAACAGACTGTTAGGTAATAAGGATAAGAAATTTTTATCATATTTCCATAATGCTTATAGGTAATAAGACTGTAAAATAGTTTCAGGGTTTGGGGAGATGCGCTTACAGCACAAGCATGAGACCTTGAATTCAGGTCACCAGCACCCACATAAAAAGCTAGGAATTGCCTCACACAGTTGTAATCCCAGTTTTGAGGAGGTATAGAGGAGGAAATTTGGGTCATGCTGGCCAGCAGTGTAGCCAAACTGGTGAGTTCCAGGTTCAATCAGAGACTTTGTCAATAAATAAATAATAGTGGTAACAATCGAGAAAAACACTCAGTGTTGACCTCTAACCTCAACACACATAAGCACAAACATACATGAACCCATACACATGTAAATCACACACTCATAAAAAATAAAAGACGAAATAATTTCTAACAGTTGAGTTGGGGAAAATAAATAGGATTTAATAGTAATTTGGCGATGATGTCTCTGCAGTTCTGAGATTTAAGATCAGAATCAAAGAGCACAGGCATGGCAAGCCAGTCAGGCACAGGACAGGCTGTTCTACACATCCTAGGATGGATGGCCTGAATGCAAATTCTATGTGGTGATAACACACGATAGGGAGGGAAAGGTACAGATTAGATATGATGAGAGTTGAGAGATAGAGGACCTTGAATGCCACAGAAATTTGAAAAGCATCCTTTGGTGACTGTTCAGAGAATTGAGTCTAAGAAAGGAAGATTGGAAATAGGAACCTGATTAAACAGTGTTAACAATGTACACCATGTGTTTTTGTTGTTTTTTTTTAATACCTTTTCCTGGCATTCTCATGGCTTGCAGAGGTTGTGTGCCTAGCTCTAGTCACTAAGCCATGAGAAGACAAAGTCTTCGTAAGTGTCCTGGCTGAAGTGTTTAATGGCCAGTATGAGACTATACAGATTCTTACACTTATTTTCCTTTGCCATAATAACTGACCAGGCTTGAGATGATGACTGGTCTGGTTCCCCAGGACCTGAAGTTCTGCCTCAGTCTGTTACTAATGAAAAGATGTATGTCCCTCCAAAATCTTTATTGCTGCAGACTACTGAGCCTTCAGGCCACTATTACAAGTTAACCTAAGCCATCCTGGAAAACACTACAAGCAATCCTGTTCTAGTTTGCTTTTCTGTTGCTATGGTAAATACCCTGACCGAAAACAGCTTGGCAGGGGAAGCATTTATTGAACTTACACTTTCAGGTCACAATATCCCATTGAGAGAAACCAAAGCAAGAACTCAAAGTAGGAACCTGGAGGTGGGAACCATGGAGAAAGGGTGCTTACTGGCTCACTCCCTAGCTTACTGTAGTGTCCCAGGTAACTCTAGGTTGTGTCATGGTGACAGCTGACACATTCCAGTCATCTAGTGGAAACATAGCTGTCATTTGAGCAAGATGCTAGCAGTAGAGAGAAACTGGCAGATCGAGCATGTGGTAATGGATAAGTCATGCTTAAGATTGAAATGTGATGTTCCAGTCATGAAAGGAGAGCCTGTAATTTTCAGCAGCATTCATGAACCTGTAAGACATTATATTAAATGAAATAAGCCAGACACAAAAAAGTCTCGTGGGAATCTGAAAGAGCTAGATTCAGAGAAGAGCAACATGGCATGGAGATTACCATGGCAGTGTGGTGAGAGGGGGCAGGGGAACATCTGAGAGTTGGACATGCACATAGGGTAAGAAACCCAGTGTAGAGAATAGTGGCTATAGTTGATACAGAGTGTTCTTGAAAATGCTCCACATATGATGAGATCAGAGGACAATTATTGTGGAGTTGGTTCACTCCTTCCAATGTTTTAGATGGGTTCCAGGGATCAAATTCAGGTCACCATGTTTGCATGATAGGCCATCTCGCTGGCATACAGTTTTCTATGTCAATTAAAAATAAATCTGAAGCCAGATGCAGTAGCATACGCCTGTAATCCCAGCACCCAGCAAGCAGAGGCAGGTGGATCTCTGAGTTTCAGGTCAGCTGGAGCTACAAGGAGACCCTGTCTCAAAAAGACAAACAAAGCTAGCAAACAAACAAATCTGAATAAAAGATCTAAATATGGAAGATGAGAAAAAGATATTTCAAAGACAAACCTCTGCTTGAGATTTCAATAAATGAAAAAACGTATTGAGGCAGCGAAGCATGCACTTATACCAAGTATAAAGGGAAAGCACTGGAATTTCTGTGTAAGGACAGGTCAAGTTTGACAGTTTCACATAAAGCTGACAGATAAGCAGCTGAGCATTCCATTGGACCTGACATCAGAAGTGATACTTTCATTTCTAACATTTTGGAGCTATCAGGATATAATGATAACTAAAAGCAGAAATGATGAGATCATCCCAAACGAGGTCAGGGAGACGTCCAGAGACAAGCTCGAAAGCTGATCTCACTGAAGCAGAACAGAGAACAGTGGTTTCCAGAGGCTGGGAAGGATGTGTGGGAGGACGGGAAAAGGACAACCAATGGGTACAGGAGTGTCACTGCATAGGAGGAAAAATGCCTAATGTTCTGTGCTCAGTAAGACAGTTGAAAACAATTAATTGTACATTTCAAAATAACTAGCAGAGGGGATTTGAATGTCCCCAGCAAAAGGAAATGATAATTATTTAAGGTAATGGGTATGCCAATTATCCACATCTCATCGCTACATACTGTATACATGATTGAAATATCTCATGATTAAAGCATTATCCTGTTTATTATTTCATTTTAATAGGAGACTCTCAAGACTGTGCATAAAGAAACTGACAGAAAAATTTTCTGGTAAAAAGAAATTACACTTTGCAAAATTGTCATATCTTGGTTCCCTTTATTTTTTGGATCCAGTTCTTCATTTCTTGCTGCATTTTGCTTATTTTCAATGCTAGAGGCACACATGGAGCCTGCCAAGAAATACAGCTTATAAAAATGTGTGTATGAATGTACAAAATATGGCACGTATATCTTAGGGAAATTTTCTCTTATTGTGGAGACTGAGTTTTTGCTAATTCACAGAAGACTGGAATACACATGCTTCTGACAGTACAGAAGAGGTGCCGTCTCTACTTCTGATTAGAAAGTTAATCGTTGGAGAATTAGATCCCAGAACAATAAGCCGAGGTGGAGCCATCTACCAAATATTAGCGTATAAGTGAGACTGCATTTAGAAAATTAAAGGTCATCCACCTAATTCTCAAAGAAACATAGAGCCCCTACATAAGAGCCCGTTGGAGGGTTGGAGATATTTTCCCCTGACTCTGATCTTGCCAATTGCTCCCCTCATGGAATTCAAAGAGCACAGCCTCGAGTCCTGGGTCTGTTCCCAGATCTAGCAGCCTTTGTGCCTTCCAAATGCTTGACCTGGCTGAACTTTAGATTTCCTGCACATATTACTCAGGTCATGGTTAAATGCAAATACCTCTACATAAAAAAAAATTAAAAAAAAAACATTTCTTGAAAGAATAAATGGGCACTGCGGAGAATCCAAAGAAGCAAACTGCAGCTCGAACTGAGGAACTGGAGCCCGGGAATACACAGGGAGGAACCAAAGCCTTCGGCGCCATTTCTCCACTTTTCTCTGGAACTAAGCAACTATATCATAGTCTCAATTCTCTCTCTCTCTCTCTCTCTCTCTCTCTCTCTCTCTCTCTCTCTCTCTCCCCCCTCTCATTTTTAAATGTCATGAATCTATTACATGTGGTACTATTTTTGAGCCAGTACTATACTGGTTTTGTCACTATGGTTTCATAGCACATAGCAGGTGTAACAATCCTTTTGCTCAGGATTGCTTCGGCTGTCTTGAGTCTTTTCATGCTTCTGTGTGAATTTTAAGACTTTTTCTCTTTCTATGAAGAATTCATTATGGGAATTTTGATGGGGTTTGAATCTGTAGACTGATTTTGATACTATAGCCATTTTCATAATATTAATTCCATTGATTTGTGAACATGGGATGTCCTTCCATCTTCTAGTGTCTACATTACTTTCTTTTTCAGTGCTTTACATTTTTCATTGTAGAGACAGATATTTTACTTTCCTGATCCTTTTATTAGAAGGTCATACTTTTGAGGCAACTGTTTTTGTTTTCTTGGGTTTTTTTTTTTTTTTTTTTTTTTTTTTTTTTTTTTTTTTTTGGTTTTTTTTGGTGGAAGGTTGTCTTTTTGAGACAGGGTCCCCCTGAAGCCCCAGCTAGCCTGGAATGTAGAGCAGGCTGGCCTCAAACTCACAGAGATCCACCTGCCTCTGCCTCCCAAGTGCTGGGATCAAAGGTGTGCACCACCACGCCCAGATTTTGAGGCAACTGTTAACAGGATTGCTTTCCTTGTATCTTTCTCGGCATATTTATTATTGGAATATAGGAAAGCTACTGGGTTTTTTTATCTTGCTACTTTGCTAAAACAATCAGTTCTGAGAGTTTCCTGATGGAGTCTTTAGGGTCCCTTAGGAATAAAATCATATCATCTGCAAATAGTGATACTTTGACTTCTTTCTTTCCTATTTGTGTCTTTTATTGACTTGTCATTCTAGCTAAGACTTCAAGTTCTACGCTGAGTCAGAGTGGAGAGAGTGGACACTCTTGTCTTATCCTGTTCTTAGCTGAAATGTGCTGTTATTCTCCATTTCCATTTTTGATAATTAATTTGTCATAAATAGCCTTTACTGTGTGAGATATGTTTCTTTTCCTAGGCTCTTGAAGGCTTTCATCATAAAGGAATATTAGATTTTATTAAATGCTTCTGCATCTATTAAGGATCAATGATTTTTTATCTTGAGTCCATTTATCTGATGTAATACATTTATTGATTTGCATTTCTTTAACCATCCCTGTATCTCTGGAATGAAGCAAACGTGACCATGGTGAGCATGCTGGTTCATTTTTGTAGACATGGCACAGACTGGAGACACTTGGAAGTAAGGAACTTCAGTTCAGGAGTTTCATTCACTGGAATGGCCTCAGGGCATATTGGTGGGGCTTTTTTTTTTTCTTTCTGGATAATATGGGAGGGCTTAGCCCAGCCCACTGTGGGCAGTACTATCCTTTGGTAGGTGGGCCTGGGCTATATAAAAGGGGTGGCTCACCAGGCCAGGGAAGGAAGGAAGGAAGCCAGTAAGTAGTTTCCTCCACGATTTCTGCTTGAAGCTCCTGTCTGGAGTTCCTGTCTTGGCTTCCTTCAATGATGGATTGTAACGTGTAAGCCAAATAAACCATTTCCTTGCCCAAGCTGGTTTTGGTCAATGTTTATCACAGCAACAAAAAAGCAAACTAGGACAGTGAATGATCATTTTATGTGTTCTTGAATTCAATTTACAGGTATTTTATTGAGAATTTTACATCTATATTCAGCAGGGAGATTGGTCTATATTTTACTTTTTTAATTGTGTTTTCCCCTTTTTTGGTATAAGGAAAATATTGGCATCATAAAAAGAGAGCTTGAAAACATTCCTTCCTTTTATACTTTATGGTATAACTTGCAAGGGATTGGTATTAGTACTTTATTAAAGGTCTAGTAGAAGTCTGCAGTGGATCCATCTGGGCCTGGATTCTTTATAGTAGGGAAATTTTTATTGCTACTTCAATATCATTGCTTCATGTAGATCTTTTTAAATCATTTATCTCATCTTAGTTTGACTTTGGTAGGTCATATGCATCTAGAAATTCATCAATTTCTTCTTGATTTTCCAATTTAGTTGAATATAAGTTCTTATGATTTTCTGAATTTCATTGTTATCTGTTGTAATGTCTCCTTTTCTGTCTCTAATTTTATTCATTTTGATTTTCTTTTACCCTAGATTAGGAAAAAAATTCTGATAAGATTGTATTGAAAATATTTTCTATGCCTTTGACGTGGAGTTATCCTATGCACAAATTTATACATTTGGTCTTTTCATGATGTCCCAATGATCTCACATGTTCTGTTTATATCTTTTTTTTGTTTATATCTTTTTTAAAAAAAATCATTGTTCTCTTTGACTGAATGTGCAAATTCCTCTGTTTTGTCTTTACCTCTGTATATTCTGTCCTGTCCATGATCCATTCTATTAGTGAGGCTTTCCAGTGAGCTTTTCATTTGACTTCTGTCTTTCCTGTGTTTCAGCTTGGTTTTTCTTCAGTATTTCTATCTCCTTATTGATTTCCATTTTCATATTGGAATCACATTGATGCCCTTATTCCACTGAGTGCATTGTCTTCTCTTGGAATTTGTTCAGTTTACTCATGTTCTATTTAATTTATTTGAAGACATTTATAATCATTTTTATATAAAATTTTGTCTAAATCACTCCATTGGGAGGCATTACTCTGGGAACAGTAATTTTTAGAAAAGACATGTTGTCTTGATTTTTCAACTTACTTATTTTTTTTACATTTTATTTATGATTTTTATTTCATGTGTATGAGTGTATTGCCTGCATGTATGTGAGTGCACCTGTGTCGTGCAATGCCGTGGAGGTCAGCAGAGGCTGTCAGATTCCCCTTGAACTGGAGTTAAGGACAGTTCGTAGCTGCCATGTGGGTGCAGGGAATTGAACTTGGGTCCTCTGCAAGAGCAGTAAGTGATTAAGAGCACTGAACCATCTCTCCACCCCGATTTCTTATATTTTTGCATTGGAATTTGTGCATCAGGAGTTAAATTTTTGGTTGAATTTTTTATACTTTGGGTCATCTTTCTGTGGAAGTATTTGCAATGTTCTAGGGGGAGTAGACCATACTAGGTTTCAATCTCATTTTCTTCTCTTAGACTGGCCTTTAGGGCTACAAACTCTATCCCCAGTCCTCCCCTAAGAACACAATATTGTCTAAAACAACAGTGAACATCCAATAGTATATATCCACTATGAAAATAGAGTAATAGCTAACTAAAACCCTCCCCTTAAGCATCAATCATTTTTAGGGAGTAAAGGGATATTGTTAATACTCTGTATAATATTATATTAGTTGTTGTTTATTTGAGTGGAAAAAAAAAGAAAAACAAGAAGAAGATACACAGAAAGACTAGTGATTAATATTGAGATGACAGAGAAAAAGTAGAAGAGAGAATCGTAAACAGAAGAGAAAAATCTAGAGGCAAAAAATTGTAGGCGGTGAGATGAGTGTGTTTTGACTAAAAGTAGACTGAAAAGAAAAGTTAAGATATGTTAGGGTTCAGATGCACAGCAGCCATGCCTCCTCACCAAGAGGGCCTGAAGGTTCTGGAAGGCCCTGAGAAAAGCACCTTGGTCTTTGAAGTCAAAAGCAGACTTTTCTCCACTGTTTGGCAACACAGCAGGCTTCCCCTTTGATCTCCAAAGGGGGCAGGTTTTAACAGCCCTGCTCTCCCTCTCCACCTCCCAACCTCCCCCAATAAAAGACCCCAGCTCAGGACCCAAGGGCAGACACTTTCCCTACCTGCAAGGGAATCTGTCCCATGCGTTCCTTTGCTAATAAATTCTATCCCACTAGAGTTTTATCTGAGTCCTGGTACTTTCTCCTGATCAACCGGATTCAACCTTGCCTACTTCACCTATCAAGATATATCAGATAACATAGAATAGTTCTGTCTCTTGGAGTCTGAAGCACAAAGACATCACAAATCAGGCTAGACTATGTTCTTTGGAAGAGAAAACAGAAAAAGAAAAGAGTAAGAAGGGAGTAAAGAGCAGTAGAGTAAGAATAGAATGGAGCTGAGCTGGCCCGTTAACTTGGTATTGGGTATTAAATAAAAAAGGAACAGATGTAGAGGAATAGGGACCTAGGCAGAGACATAGAATACGAAGGTGGACTGGCTTGATTGCAGGATTCCGTCTGATATCTCTCACATTCCTTCTCTGGATAGTAGAAGCCTGCCTACCTGCTGGGAGTTCCTGCCTTGCCTTTTGCTGAGGACTTTTAGAGTGAGTTCCTGGCACATTTGCAGAGTGAGAGGTCTGATCAGTCCTTAGCATTCTCTCAGTTTGGCTAGTTTTGGTTCAGCTCACTGCTGCGTCAGGGAG
The DNA here is from genome assembly GCF_000622305.1 of Nannospalax galili. Taxonomy (NCBI): domain Eukaryota; kingdom Metazoa; phylum Chordata; class Mammalia; order Rodentia; family Spalacidae; genus Nannospalax; species Nannospalax galili. Next base: position 3,469,692 of record NW_008352391.1, read on the forward strand.
GAGTAATCTGGAATTCTTGGCTTTAGCTGTCTTCACTGTGCTCCTGGCACTGGCATGGGAAAAGACATGATGACATCACCTGATGGACTTAGCTAGTCCCCATACTCTACCTCAGCTTCCTCTGATCTTGCAAGCCTGTATGTGTGAAGAGAAGCATTCCAGTGATTTCCATTGTGCTCAGTAATGGAACTTGGTTTGGCCAGTGTATTAGTCTTGTTTCTGTCACTGTGATAAAATACCATGACCAGAGCAACTATAGAAGAAAGAGTTTATCGGATTTACTATTCCAGAAGGATAAGAGGGAGTTGGAACAGAAAACTGAGCACTCACATCTTCAAACATGCACAGGAAGAAGAGATAGTGAATCTGGAAATGGGACAAGGCTAAGAACTCTCAAAGCCCACCAGCTGTAATGTACTTCCTCCAGCAAGGCTACAACTCCTAAGCCTCTTCAAACAGTACCACCAATTGGGGCCAGTATTCAAATACTTGGAACCTATGGGGAACATTTTCATTCAAACCACCACATTCTACTCCCTGGCCCTCATAGGCTCATCACCATATCAAAATGCAAAATTGCATTTAATCCAACTTCAAAAGTCTCCATAGCCTTTAACTGTCTCAACACTGTTCAAAAGTCCAAAGTGAATGAACAGGCCCAAGGTCCATTCCAAGCTGACAGTGCAACTTGGCAGCGTTGTTCATTACGTGGTGCTGACTTTAGAGGTATGAAAGATGCAAGAATGAAGGGGTCATCAATTCTTCTCCACAGTTTCCAACAGCTACTGAGGTCAGGCAATATATGTAGGGGTAGAGGGGCAGGGTGCCTGTGAGAAAAAGGCCCTGGGTGGCCAAGGGGCCCTGAGAGGCCATTGTGTGAAACTGTTGCAGGCAACAGAGCCAGAGGTACTGAACCTTCTAAGCCTTTTAAACTAAAGTCCCAGACATCAGACGTGTAGCTACAGGATTTGGTGTTTGCCCTGTTGGTTTTCCAATCATTTTGGCCTGATATTTCCTCATTACACCCCTGTTCTTCCCTTTTGGAATGGGAATATGTATTCTGTGCCATTTTATATTGGAAGTATGTAATTTGCTTTTTATCTTATTGGGCATGCCTTGAGACTCAGAACAGACTTTGGACATTAGACTTTTGAATAGTGTTGAAACTGTGAAAGACAATAGGGACTTCAAGGGTAGACTAAATGTATTTTTCAGTATGATAGAGCCATAAGCCTATGGGGGCCAGAGTGTAGAATATGATGGCTTCACTGAGAAATATTCCCTTCGGCTCCAAGTATTTGAATACTTGGTCCCAGCATGACATTATCTGTGGAGGTTTAGCAGGTGTAGCTTCAATGGAGGAAACGTCACTGGATGGGCTTTGAGAGATCATAGCCTTGTCCCACTTCCATTATGACTCTGCTTCCTGAAGCTGCTTGAAGATGGTGTTAGATTTAGGAGCCCAGAAAAAGGAAGGAATTTAAAGCTAAGAAATAAGAACCAGAGCCAGACCTGCAACCGGCAAGGAATATGTCGTCTTTAATTCAGGAGAACATAGCAAAGGGTGGGTATCTTGACCACGGATAAAGACATCAGCATCCATAAGCAGAGCAATCTGGTTTTTACATAGGGCCTCTGCTGAAGGTAGCTGTAGGAATTTGCTTGGTGTCAGGTGTCAGGCATCAGTTTCTTTGGGGTACTTGAGTTGACTTTGCAAACAGTCTCTGTAGTTATCGATTGATAAGGCCAGAGCAGGCTATGGCACAGCAGGAGTTAAGTGCCCCTGTGACCAATCTCTGTCAGCCAGGGAAGTGACCATTTGATAAGGCCTGATCAGAGGCCAAGCCACCAATTTGGGCCATTTGGCTACCTTGAGGAATTTATATAAGGAAGCTTATGACTCTTGCAATTTACACATTCTGTCAGTGAGGGCTCAGCTTTCTCTTCTGGCTGTGTCCTGCCATGCCTTCCCTATCATGGTGGACTCATCCCTCTGGAACTGCAAGCCAGATAAACTCTTCCTTCTTTAAGTTGCCTTGGTTATGGTGGTTTATCACAGCAACAGAAAAGTAACCAGTATAGATTTATCAACAGAACGGTGTTTGCAGTTGACATTTTCGCCACCTGTATCTTCTTCAGCTAGGCACTCTTAATCCCAAGGGCCTCCCAACTGCTTCTTAAAGGGGATCTTACCTGAGTAACCTAACCTATTTATGCAACATCAAAGTAGCTTGTTAGTGGTGATATCATGGGAAAATATTATGAATATACTCAAGTATTTATCTTGCATACGTGCGACACATGGGAGGGGAATGAGGTCATATCTTTGATTCTTTTTAATCGGTTTTCACATTACATATATTTTAAAGAACATTATGAATTTTTACTCTAAGATTAGTTACCAGTCTGCAATTTTATTTTAAGAGAGATACTTGGATGTGAAAGAAACTTGACTATAGTAGGCTGACAAATAGCCTCTCAAAGATACCCACAACTTAATCCTTGCAAACTATGACTACATTACTTTATGTCATAGCAGTGATTTCATGGATATGAATTCTCTGATGACCTCAAGATGAGGATCTTTATCACAGGAGACAGAGGGAGATTTTACTACAAAGGATGTCAGATGGAACAGTAAGGGAATCCACTACATATCACTGCTGGCTTGGAAGATGGATCATGGGCCACAAGTCAAGAAGAATAGGAAGCCTGTTGAATCTGGAAAAGGTGAGGAAGCAGATTTTCTTTCTGTGGACTCAAGAAAATGCAAACAAGCCTGCTGAGACCTTGGTTTTGGACTTCTGATTTCTGTAGGAGAATAAATGTGTTTTCTTTACGACTCCTACATTTACATACTGACTTGCTGCAGCAGTATCAGAAGGGCCTTAAAAGAACAGTTGATGAAGATAAAGGCAGAGCTTTGCGTCTTCTGAAGAGCAATGCCACTCAAGTTGGCCCCAGCAGTCACTGAGCATGCTCCAGTTTTCTTCTCCTTTGTCAAGAGAACAATGATCTTTGATTTTGTTGTTTAATGTGTAGTCTTTGTTACATGTAAACTCTTGTTTATGTCATGTATGTTTATAGACTTATTGTCATTTTTTTCCTTGTTTTGTTTAGTCTGAGGTTGAGGTGGACTCCATCATCATTTTCCACATGAAAATAAATGAATTCTTTTATGCTAGTTAACATTTTCCCCCTTAGTTGTAGGTCTCTTACAAAGCCATCACAAACAACAATTAATATATTCATAAATCTAGTTATTTGATCATTCCAAATGTCCAATTCTACTTTACTTAGTTGTTATTTTTAAATGCTTATTTCATTAAATTATTTTTATTTTATTTGTATGAGTGTATTGCCTATATGTGCACCCGTGTCATGCAATGACTGCAAAGGACAGAAGACAGCATTGGATCCCCTGGAACTGGAGTTGCAGGTGGTTGTCAGCCACCATGTGGGTGCTGGGAATCAAACCCCGGTCTTCTGCAAGAACAGCCAGTGCTCTTAACTGCTGAGCTATCTCTCCAGTTCCATTTGTTGTGGATATTTTCACTATTAGCCTTCAGTTGTAACAAATTCTTACTTAAAGGAATGACCTAAAATAGATTGAAGACTATATAGATGAAAAATATATATACATATATA
>NW_008352391.1:3473360-3483341 GCF_000622305.1 Nannospalax galili
ATTATATATATGAAACCAGAGGTAAAGATAAGCAGACCAGCCCACAGCAGAATGTAAGAACCCCACCTCAGTATTTTTCATTTGGCTATCAAGGTAGTATATTTTCTAAAAATATTAAACATTTTAAAATCTTTTCCCCAACTTCTTTTATACCCATCAAATTAACTTCAACCTTTCTGAGCAGTTTTTTTCTTTCCCCAACCCCATCTCTGCACCAGAAGAGCAGCCCTTCCTTTTCAGTAGGCATCCTGAACCCCATTTCTAAAAGCTGTAAATGATCCTAATCCCTTTGACTTTATACACTAAAGTAGCATTGCTGGATTATTTATGATTCTACTTTTAATTTTTTAAGAAAATTCCATACCGTGTTTCAAAAAGGATACGTTAATTTACATTCTTGCATGGTGGACAGGAAGTGCCCTGTTTTCAGCATCTTCACCATTGCTCGTTATATATAGTTTGTCTCTTTCCTTAATAACAGCCATTCTAACAAAAATAATGTTGCTTCCTTGCAGTTTTAATTTGCACTTTCCTGGTGATCAGAAATGTTGAACATTTTGGTATGTATCTATATCATTTCTAAATCTTCCTTTGAGAAATGTCTGTCCAAATAGACAAATAGATCCAATCTTTTGCCCAGTTTTAAATCAATTTATTAGATTTCTGGCTATTAAATTATTTTAGCTCCTTATATGTTCTGAATATTAGCCCTTTCCCAGGTATATGGTATGTATTTATTTTCTTCCAATCCTTAGGTTGTCTCTTCATTCTATTAATTGCCTGTTTGCTATGAAGAGACTTTAAAACATTTTAGTTACAAAACCCTGAGCTGAGAATATCATTAAACTCATGTTTCACAAATGGGGAAAGCAAAGTACAGCATATAAAGTAACTAGTTCAAGGATATAAACAAGTATCTGGTGGAGGTGAGCTTGCAGCCCAGACAACTGGTCTCCAAATCTCTGCTCTTAACCACAGTGCTGTCCCTTCATTTCCCAGCAAGCCACATCTACCGTCCAATGGATGTACTACAAAGTGTAATGCTCAAGACTAGCAGTGAAGTAACATACCAATATGGACACTCTTGGGAACCAGAGGCTAAATTTTACATGGCTTATACATGTGGATTTGTTGTTAACATGTTGCTAGAGTTCACAGAACTGGAAGAGCCACAGAACAAAGACAGGGCAACAGGACCCCGAGGAGCCAACTGCTGTCACTTCACTGGCTTTCCCTCTATTTCTGTGGATCACTCTCTTTGATTTCCTTCCTTTTTCCTTCCTTCTGCCCTCCTCTCCCTTCCTTCTTTTTCTTTTATTCTTCCCATCTTCCCCTTTTCTTCCTTCCTTTATTACAGATTGCATATTATAAAGAATATAGACACTCACTACTAAATTTGAAAATCTAAAAGAAATGGATGGAACCATAGGAACCACCAAAGTTAAACCAAGAAGAGATCAACAGTTTTAACAGACCCATAATATATAAGGAAATTGAAACAGTAATACAAAACCTCCCAACTAAAAAAGCCCAGGCCCAGATGGATTTACAGCAGAATTCTACCAGACATTTAAAAAGACCTCCAGCCAATACTACTTAAATTATTCAAAACAATAGAAACAGAGAGAGAACTTCCAAATTCCTTCTATGAAGCCAGCATCAGTCTAGTACCCAAACTGGGTAAAGACATAACCAAAAAAGAAAACTATAGACCCATATCCTTAATGAACATAGATGCAAAAATTCTCAACAAAATACTTGTAAACTGAATACAGATGTACATCAAAAAGATCATTCACCATGATCAAGCAGGCTTTATCCCAGAGATGGTTCAATATACACAAGTCCATAAATTTCATTAACCATATAAATGGATTCAAAGACAAAAAGTACATTGTCATCTCAATAGATGCAGAAAAGGCTTTTGACAAACTTCAGCATGGATTTATGTTCAAAGTCCTAGAGGGAATTGGACTGGAGGGAACATACCTCAACATAATTAAAGCTATATACAACAAACCCACAACCAACATTGTTCTAAATGGAAAAAAAAAAATCTAGAAGCATTCCCCTTAAAATCAGGAACCAGACAAGGATGTCCACCATCTCCACTCCTTTTCAATACAGTGCTTGAAACTCTTGATAGAGCAATAAGACAGGAGAAAGAAAATAGAGAAGTACTAATTTCAGATGATATGATACTATACCTAAGAAAGCCCAAAAATTCCACCAGAAAACTCCTAGAATTGATCAACACTTATAGTATAGTGGCAGGCTATAAAATCAATCTACAAACATCAGTATCCTTTCTACATACCAATAGCAAGCAATTGGAGAAAGAATACAGGTAAAATGCTCCCATTCACAATTGCTGTAAAAAGAAATCTTGGAATAAATCTGACCAAAGACACCAAAGATCTCTACAGTGAAAATTTTAAATCATTAAAGAAAGACATTGAGACATACCAGAAGGTGGAAGGACCTCCCATGCTCATGGATTGGAAGAACTAATATTGTGAAAATGAACATCCTACCAAAAGCAATATATAGATTCAATGCAATCCCAATCAAAATCCCCATGACATGTATCACAGAATTAGAAAAAAAATCCTTAAATTCATATGGAAGCATAAAAGACCCTAGGTAGCCAAAGCATCCCTGAGCACAATGAGCAGCAATGGGGGGATTAATATGCCAGATCTCAAAGTATACTATGGAGCTATAGTCATAAAAACAGCCTGGTACTGCACATAAATAGACACATAGATCAATGGAACATCATTGAAGATCCAAACCCGAGTACATGCAATTTCAGCCGCCTAATATTTGACAAAGGTGCCAAGAACACACAATGGAAGAAAGATAGCATCTTCAACAAATGGTGCTGGCAAAACTGGACCTCCACCCTCCACCTGTTTAAAAATGAAACTAGATCCTTACCTTTCACTTTGCACAAAAGTCAACTCCACATGGATCAAAGACCTCAATGTGAAACTGGAAACCCTGAAACACTTAGAAGAAAATATCAGCAGTAGCTTACAAAATATAGGTGTAGGAAAGGATTTTCTATATTGGATAGAAGTTGCTCAGGAATTAAGGTCAGCAGTCAACAAGTGGGGCCTCATTAAACTAAAAAGCTTCTGTACAACAAAAGAAACAATCAAAAAAGTGAAGAGAAAACCCACAGAATGGGAAAAAATCTTCACCAGTGACACATCTGACAGAGGTTTAAGATCCAGAATATATGAAGAATTCAAAAAAACAAAGAATCAAGAAACCAAATGACCAAATGAAAAGATGGGCTAAATATCTAAACAGAGAGTTCTCAAAGGAAGAAATAAAGATGGCTAAGAAACATCTCAAAAAGTGTTCGACATCGTTAGTAATTAGGTAAATGCAATTAAAACCACTTTAAGGTATCACCTGACCCCAATCACACTGGCTAGGGTCAAGAGAACAAATGATACCAAATGCTGGCAAGGATGTGGAGAAAGGGGAACACTCATTCATTGCTGATGGGGTTGCAAACTCGTGCAACCCCTATGGAAAACAGTGTGGAGAACACTTTAAAAACTAAAAATGAATCCACCATATGACCCAGTTATACCACTCCTTGGCATATACCCAAAGGACTCACCCTATTGTAGAGACACTTGTACAACCATGTTTGTTGCTGCTCTTTTCACAATAGCTAAGAGATGGAAGCAACCTAAGTGTCCCTCAACTTATGAGTTGTTAACAAAAATGTGGTATATTTACACAATGGAGTTCTATTCAGCAGTAAAAAAAAATGAAATAATGAAATTTTCAGGTAAATGGACAGATCTAGAAACTGTTATACTAAGTGAAGTAACACAGATCAGAAAAAGAAATGATTAAGGTTCTCCATCATATGTGGATCCTATCACCAAATCCTTTTAAATTCCATGTCCTTTTAATAAGATGATGCTGTACAACATTCTCTTCTGCATGAAATAACTACTATCATCATGACTTTGGCTGTGCCAAGTTGCTAAACATTATCACAATTGGGCTTATTGATAGTTGTGCTCATTCATTAAAGGAGAGCCAAGCAGGGTCATTGTACCCTCACTAGAGTATCCAGCCACTCTTCCCAGCCAACTGTATGTAATTTGGCTGTAATCACACATGGTCTTCTGGATTTGGGGAGGGCTAAAGTATACAATCTGGGGAAGGCTAGGAAGAGAAGGCATGACCCATGCTGGATAAGGCTTTCCAGTGTGCATACCCTCAGGTCATACATACACCTCAGCAACCCCTCAGTTATCTCGAAGCCTTTGAGAGGGAACTGACACTGATTCTAACCACTGCAACAGCTATCAAAATACCTGAAAGCAAATCCTGAACCCATCGCTCTCGAGTACGTACTTGTCAGACAAAATAAAAATGAGGAGGAACCCAATAGAGGGATGCTTTTGGAAGCCCTTGTCAAGAAATTCGTATGAACTCATCTCTCATATGAACATTTGAAAATTGCCCTGTTCTGACTTTTTTATAGTTCCCTGTCTAGAACTTGTAATGCTAAGTACTCTTGCCTTTACTTCTCCTTCACATCTCCTATTCACCACTCAAGGACTTTCTTTTACCCTTACAGATAAGAGTTATGCAATTTGGGAGTCTTTTTGATAGACCCACTGAAGGGCTACCCCAATTGGCTCACCCTGCTGCCCCTGTTCAGCATAGAAGAAGCCAGAGCGATCTGCAACCCTATTCCCTATTGGCAATTTGGGTACCCTCTTCAGAGGATGGTGTGATAAGAATAGGAGGTAGGAACTGGCTAGGCAGTTAGGGTAAAAAGACCCCAAAGAAAATTAGATGGCCAGGCAGTAAGGGTAAAAATACTCCAAAGAAATGTATCCAGTTTCTGTGCTAAAAGGCAACATGTCCTTGAGCCTATTAACAACATACTCTATCCCAAAGGCCAAAAATATCAAAAGTATTTGGGAGCTTGTATCTAGTCCTTAAAAGATTTTAGGGTTACCTCTTCAGAAGGGGAGGGGAGGGAGTGGGCATGGATTTGATCAAAACACCTTATGTGCATGTATTAAATTCTCAATAAGTTATTTTAAAAAATAAAATAATTTTTTTAATTTAAAAAAGAATATAGACACTTTTTTCTACAATTTCACCCTTCAGCAACTTTCTCAGAGTCCCTTTTCTCAACATCCCTATGTACAAAAACACACAGAAAGATGTATAGCTGGATCCTCGTTGGGACTCCAGGTCATCCCTATGGCCAAACTGACAGAATTTTGATAAGTGGGCAGCCTGTATAAAATAATTTTTTTAATTTAAAAAAGAATATAGACACTTTTTTCTACAATTTCACCCTTCAGCAACTTTCTCAGAGTCCCTTTTCTCAACATCCCTATGTACAAAAACACACAGAAAGATGTATAGCTGGATCCTCGTTGGGACTCCAGGTCATCCCTATGGCCAAACTGACAGAATTTTGATAAGTGGGCAGCCTGTATCAGAAGTCTACTCTCTATGTCTGCAGTATTGACTCCCAAAGTATCACTGTTAGAGCTAGAAGATACAGTAAGGAAAATGCCCATCTTTATCTAAATAGATAAAATTATTCATTTTTTCTATAAATGAGTGTTATAATTATTCCATTTTAATTCTTAACTCTGGTAAAGCTCCAAGAAAGTAAGTAACTTGTTTAAAATTATGAAATAAGGAAGGGATTAAAGCAGGATTTAAGGAGAAAACAGCATCCAAGTTTTTAACCAAGTTTTTAACCATTAATGAGTTTATATTAAGAATTCTTCACTGTAGAACAGCTGTGCTTATATTCATACTGACAAGGCAGAAAATCATTGGCTGCCATACCATTCAACAGACATAAATGGACCTCAGCTCTTGACAGTCCACCTGGAGCCACATACCTTACTAAGTGCTTTAACATGTGATCTTATCTGTTTCTCCTACAAATTGAAATACATACAGGGTGGAGGGGTCCCATAACACACACTTTTTACACACAAATGCTTTTAGTCTGATAGTCATCTCAAGGTCATATAATCAGTTAGATTTAGAATAATTCTAATTATGACTTATCAGGGACCCAGACTGATAGTATAGATGTTTCCATGATTCTAAATTTCATGAGCCAGTAAAAATATTCAAAGGAAAGGAAGAAAATGAATGTGCTGACAGGAAGTATAACTTCTAAAAAGCCAGGTTAAGGCATGAAAAAGAACCACATTAAAACAGCAAGAACGAAAGAAAGAAGAGGAAGAGAAGGAAGAGGAGGAAGACATTGAGCGCAGGCCCTTTGTCTCTAGCACAGCACTCATTTCAGAAAAGAAGCCATATTCTGCATCAAAAATCAAAGAAATCTGCATAAAATGCCGTTCTTTTATATATAATTTTTATTTTTTGAGAAACTTACACACGAGTATTATATTTGCATCATTTTCACCCTCCCATTCCTCCCACCATCCACCTCTTCCCACGTTCCCCCTTCCCTCTCGATTTCTTGGTCCCCTCTTTGATTGTTATCGTTCCATATATATACCGAGTCCATTTAGTGGTGCTCATATGTACCTGTGTTTAGGACTGCCCGTTTGGTATTAGATAATCTCTCAGAGAGCTAGTCTCTGGAACAAACTGAATCTCCCTCCCTGGGCATCCATTGATTGCCTGTAGCTCTTCATTTAGAGGTGGGACTCCGTGAAATTTGCCCATCCACACTGGTGCTACTATTATGCAGGTCTTATTAGGTTACCACATTGTGGTGATGTCAAGGGTGCCGTTTCCCCATCATTTCTAGAATGTATTATCTAGTACCAGGCGTCCTCTCCACTGGCTCTATTAGGTTTCTGCCCCCTCTTTCATGATGTTCCCTGAACCTTAGGTGTAGGAGTTGTACTGTGGGTGTATCAATGATGGCTGCATCCCTCACGGCCATTTATTCTCTGCATTTTTGACCAGTTGGAGATCTCTGCAATATTCTCCATCTATTGCTAAAAGAAGCTTCTTTAATAAGAGTGGTGAGAGTGATACGTATCTGTGAATATAAAGATAAGTATTTAGAACAGAGTAAGAAATTGCATTGGTTTAGGAAAGTGGCAGTAGTAGGTTTTCTCTAGGGTCTGGACCTCTCTGAGCACCTGTATTTGGCTATGTTTATAGTACTGTGTGTGGATTCACTCCTACTAAGTAGGCCTGAAGTCCAGTTAGCCAGCTTTAATTATCCCCAAGATTAAAGTGTCATTACTGCATCAATAGAGATATTTTGCTGACCCAATCATTGCTGTGGTCATAGGCTTTACAGCTGGGTAAGACCATTGCTTTGTTTCCTCCCTTAGCAGCTTACATAGTACATTCTGATACTATGAATGCAAGTGTTCAGGGAAGAGGCCTCCAGGTCAGTTCTAGCTCAATTACTCCAAGTCCTATGTCCAAAGTATGATATCTTCAGCAATAGGGTCTTCTTGCATTCAAGTTCTGAGAGACAATCAAGAGTTACAGCAATAGTGCATATTATTTAATAGTGCATATATATGTAGACTTATGAAATAAGACATTTTCTTATGCTTGTATTATTTATTTCCAACATTAGTATTATTTATCTCTCTTATCTTTCTGATTTTAGCTATTCTGATTGGAGTAACATGAAACCTTAAAGTAGTTTTAATTTGCATCTCCCTAATTGCTAACGATGTTGGACACTTTTAAAGATGTTTCTTAGCCATTTTTAGTTCTTCTTTGCGAACTCTTTGGTCAAACCTGTCACCCATTTTTAAAATGGATCATTTGTTTTCTTAATTTTTATTACATTCTTTGCATATTCTGAATATTAATCCTATATCAGATAGACAGGTGTCAAAGATTTTCTTTGTGGTTCCTCTTCACTCCGTTGATAGCGTCTTTTGCTGTACAGAAGCTTTTTAAGTTAATGAAGTCTCATTTGTCAATTGTTGGCCTTAATTCTTGAGCAAATAAAGTCTGATTTTGAAAGTTTTTTCCAATGCCTGTATCTTATAGGGATTCCTCACATTTTCTTCTAACAGTTTCAGCATTTCAAACTTCACACTGAGGTCTTTGATCAATTTGGGGTTGATTTTTGTACAGAGTGATAAATATGGGTCTAATTTTATTCTTCCATATATGGAGAACTGTTTTCCCAGCACCATTTGTTAAAGATATTCTCTTTCCTCCAGTATGTATTCTTGGCACTTTTGTCAAATACCTAATGGCTATAATTATGTGTATTAATTTTTGGGTCTTATATTTTGTTCCATTGATTATCAGGGTCATAACACACTTCTTCCTGTGATAGGGGAGCTAAGTGGTATATTATACCCTTCACTACAGTTTCCCAGTTTCATCTGCCTATCAGAAAGAAATCAAAACAACAACATGTCCGGGTACTAAGATTTCAAACAGGATGAGTTAGTGGGTCTTGTTTTCATCGGATCAGTCATTTTTGACATTGGAGAAATCTGTCTTCTTATAATAATCTTTTTAAATGTACAAATAAAATATGTAAAAATTAGAAGAAAAACATTAATAACTAGGTGTGTAATATATAAATATAGAATATATAATGAAAAATTAAATTTATGAGAAATATAGGCTTTTCATTAGTACAGTATTGTTTTGTAAAACTATATTTCAGGTAACAGCAAATCACATGCTCGATGGTCCTATCATAAGATTGCATTGCCCAGAGATACGATAGATGTCTTAGTTTGTGCAAGCACTCTCTATGATGGTCACATAACAGTGAAGTAATAAAAGAATGCACTTCTCGGAGCATGTGCCTATCATTAACCAAAGCTGGACTATTCATTAAATTAAAAAAGCCTAGAAAAAAGTCATATAAACACTGTAATTACAAAGTAATGATCAGTATAAGCAATATTTCCAGATGGCTTAACCAGCCATACTTTAAATGACATTACCAGAAATACATATTAGTAATAGGTCATAGATTCTACTGACTTTAGCAATTTGATTGCATGAAATGGTAAATTTAAGTGAGAGATTAATGACAATAAGTATATAATTTCTTCCCATCCATGTTACTAGACGCCAGGTTGATATAGAAGCACTTTACCAAAAATAAACTCTTAAATGAAAATGCTAGGTTAAAGGGGAAACTAACACATCTATAACATCACTGGGCAATGCAATCTTATGATAGGACCATCAAGCATATGATTTACTGTTGTTAACTGAAATTCAGTTTTACAAAACAAAACTGTACTAATAAAGGAGTCTATATTTTATTTATTGCAAAGGAAGAAAGCAACCAAGAAATTCTAATGAGAAAATTGTTCCTTAAAAAAAATCAGTCTCTCCAGGTATTCTGACAACTCTCACATGTGTGCCTGTGTTCCACACAGAAAGAAGTCTCCATCCATCACAGCACTATCCCCCAGAGCTGCAGCAGCTATTCTAGACATCAGTGTCCTTACCTGCAAAATGGAGCTAGTCCATCTGCCTAACTCTGTGAGCAGAATTACAAAGTTAAGCAACTATAAACTTCACCACTATGAACTATGAACCACACCAAACATATGGTAACATCTGCTGTCCTCTGCAAACATAAACAAAAATACCCCTTTTCCCTTCAGGGTGATTGCAGTGTAGAGGAATGTGGAGATATACAGATAGAGGCTAATAAAACCGTGAAGTGAGGTTCAATACATGCATATGTAAGATTCTCAAATAATACCAAATCTGGGTACCAAAGGAGACTATTTGGAGGGGAAGGAATGAGAAGGGATGTATGGTGGTGATAATGTTCCAAGTACATTATGTACTTACATGAAAATGATCTTATGTAGCCCTGTAATAAAATAAAAAGATGATAGATGATAGATAGATGATAGATAGATATAGATAGATAGATAGATAATGATAGATAAATAGGTAGATAGATAGATGATAGATAGATAGATAGATAGTAGATAGATGATAGATAGATAGATAGATGATAGATAA
>NW_008352391.1:3483411-3518614 GCF_000622305.1 Nannospalax galili
GATAGATAGATATAGATAGATAGATAGATAGATAGATAGATGATTGATAGATGATAGATAGATAGATAGATGATTGATAGAAGATAGATAGATAGATAGATGATAGATAGATAGATGAGAGATAGAGAGATAGAGAGATAGAGATAAACTTTAAAAAAAATTAAGGAATAGCAGAAAAAGGTGAAGAGGAAGGGTACTTCGGCAGACATTGGAAATATTTGCCCCAGGGCTGGCCAGATGGCCCAGTGAGTTAAGGTACTTGCTACCAAGGCTGACCACTTGAGTTCAATCCCTGGGACTCATATGGTAGAAGGAAATAGTCATCTCCCACAAGTTGTCCTCTGACTACACATGTGCTGAGGTATACACACACACACACACACACACACACACACACACACACTAATTAAAATAGAAATATTTGTCCCAGTCTTTTGAAAAAGCATTTTATTATTTTTATTTTATGTGTATGAGTGTATTGCCTGCATACATGTAAGTGCATTCATGTCATGCAATGCCCGTGATATCAGAAGAGGGTGTCAGATCCCCTGTAACTGGAGTTACAGGTGGTTGTTAGCTGCCATGTGTGTGCTGGGAGTCAAACCTGGGTCTGCTGCAAGAGCAGCCAGTGCTCTTAACCACTGAGCCATCTCTCCAGACCCTTGTTTGTTTTTTTGAGACAGGGTTTCCCTGTAGCCTCAGTTGGCTTGGAACTCACTATGTAGACCAGGCTGACTTCAGTCTCACAGAGATCCTCCTGCCTCTACGTCCCAGGTGCTAAGATTAAAGGTATGTACAACCACACCTGGCTTGTCCCATTTCTTTATGGTTTTCAATGCTCTCTGCTTTAATTTTGTAGCTTATATAATTTCTTTTCTCTAGAACAAAAATAATAAGAACTAATATGTGATTTGTCACTGACATACCACCCAGTATACTTTCTCATATGTGAGGGAAATATTTACTGTGGTATCCCCAAAATTCAGAATGACAAATAAGATAGAAACAATGATAGGGTATTATATGGGGAAAGCATCTGCATACTGTGCTTTGGAAAGAAAACAGATTATAACTTCAATTGACACACATGACTGTATGTAAATGCTTTATTTAACACAGAAATGTTAAGAAGAAAAATCACTAGTTTCCACAAGTGTAAAAAGTTGAAATCACTTTGGTAAAACAAATAAAATATCTATAGCAACAGTTGTAATGAGTACTGACATAAAATATTACAAACTCTTCTGGAAATTTCTTTCTTCTTTCAAACACATTTTATGGCAATAATTGTAATTAGACCCACATGTTAATGTGAACAGAGCAGCACATAGTTTCCATATTGCCTAGTATCTTCGCGGAGGTTTGAATTCCCCAGGTCAACTGCAAAGTTAAGTTCAACTTCATTTTCTCAGATGCAATAAATACTCATCAACAAATTTATTATCATGCGATATATTTGCTCCTCATAGTTGATGTAACCATTTAAATAACTGAATTTTCTAATAATTACTCATCTTTCTCATCATAATTCACTAATGTTAATTGTATAATGTCTGTTTCTAAGTGAAGTTATCAGAAATTTTTTTCTCTCTCTGAAATCCAGGCACTTTCAGGGCTGCCAAACTACTTCCCTGCTAAGTTCCCATCCTTCTGTGGCTTGAGGTCTGAGGCTTTTGGCCTGTTGCTGGGCACTGCTTCTGCGGCAGTGTTCTGTTCTGAGCCTCTTCTTTCCTCTCGCAGCCTTTCTTCACAGCCTCACTGATGGATTCTCAGAGCTTCTCAAATCAGTGTTTTATTTTAAATCGGTATTTATTCTGTCTTCAGCCATTTTATGATTATTACTGTTGCTGCTTGAGAATTTCATATATTCATATAATGCATTTTGATCAACTCCACCCCTTTTCCTCCACCTCAATTCCTCCCCATCCGCCACCATCACTTTCCCTCCCAACATCACATGCTCTTGTTTTAGACCCAGGGAGTCCACTTAGTGTTGCCTGCGCATGAATGGATGCAGGGCCAGCTAGTGAAGCATGAGTAGTTTCACAGAAGAGGCATCCCTGAAGAAAACTGACCGCCCTGTCCCTCCACCAGCAGCTGCCTTTGCCATAGCTCCTCCACTAGGGGAAGAGCTCATCTGCCCCTCCCCCAGAGGATTTTCGCTAGCTTGGTCTTATGCATATTTTATGTGAGTTCTGTGTGCAACGGCCCGCTATTAATCCCTGAGCCTTGAGGAGAGTGGTGTGAAACAAATTTCCCATTTAGAGATGAGCCCTCCACAGTCTCTTATTCTCTGTGCATTACAGTTGTGGGTCTCTGTATTAATCATCACCTAATGCAAAGTGTCTCTGGTGCAAGATGCACTAATCTCTGAGTACACAGATAACTTACAGCACAGTTTATTACTATGCCCATTTAGCAGAATAATAGCATGAGGTTTTCACCCAGGGCCTATGACCTAGCCAGCCATGGGATTTGGGACCCAGCTCACTGTACCAGGCAGGAGTTCCATCTTGTGGAGTAGGCTTTAAATCCAATCAAAGAGTGGTTGGTTGCTCCCATAAATTTCACACAATTATTGCACCAGTGGGCGTATCTTGCCAGGTCAGTTATTATTGTAGCTCACAAAGTTCACAGCTGGGTAAGACTCTTGTTTATTTTTCTCCCGCAGTAGCATGGATAGCACCTTCTAGCAATATGAAAGCAGACAGAAGGGATGATGCTTCCAGGCTGGTACCAGCTTGATTTCTCCCTGTCCTGTGACTTCAAGTATGTGCTGTCTTCAGCAGGAGATTCTTACCATCGAGTTCTGAAGGTTAACTAAGAGCAATGGCAATAGCATGCAATGTTTTGGAGGAAGGGTCTATGGGATCTCAATGACCAACAACTCAAAAAAATGGTAACCTCTGACTGGCACTGAACTTTTTATTCAATAGCTTATGGTATCTGGGGAGGCATTGTTCCCCATTATAAGATAACTCCATTTCAACTCCTTTTATATATTTATATGTATAAATTTATGTATATATTTTAAGAAGCTCTAGTAATAGGTTTCCACATGGCATTTTCAAAGGTCTTTCATGTTAGTCATCTCTCCCCATACTCCCTCCTCTACCCTGCCCTCCCATCTCTCATACCATTTAACTCTTCATCCCTCTTAACATCTTATTATACAACACATTCTTCTGAGAACACTCATCCACTTCAAGAGCTTTAACCGTACTCTTCTTATGAAGGACACATCACCCAGGCTGTTCTTATCAACCTACCTCATCAGCTCTCTCTCTCTCTCTCTCTCTCTCTCTCTCTCTCTCTCTCTCTCTCTCCCTCTCCCTGCTACAGTTAGTGACTCCAGTACTGTCTTTCAGCCATCCACTCTCTAACCTCCTTTGACTATCAAACCCCATACCCTGCTTCTCCCCAGAGTCTTGCATTCATTAAGTCCACAATATATCTGCCCCATTCTTGGTCCCTTAACTCTGTATCCCACAGCTAAGTGTAAAGGAGAACACAGCCCTTTCTTGCTTATAGTCTTCATGGGAAATAACACTGCAAGATCTCAGAATAATGTCTTTATAAATTAAACTATCTTCCTCTCCAATTGCCTCCCGTGGAGAATTCAGAAGACTTAGATTTTGCCAAGGAAATAACATTCAGAAATCTTCAATAAGACAAGGGCAGGTTCACCTTTGGAGAAACTTGTAGTGGCAGTTGGTCCAGGGGCTCTAGCACAGACATACCTAGGAAGAAGTGGGGAGCACAAGGCATCTCCTAGGCACAGGTGCCTTGGAAAGTAGCACAGTGGGGAAATCTCTGAAATCAGAATTCCAAAGGGCAGCAATAGAATGGAATCTTTATGCTCTGGGGTTTCTCTGTGGTTAGCAGAGGTGGAACGAGGTTTAAATGGGGGGAAAAAAACAGAAAAGCATTCCAGTTTGAAATAGCTAAAACTCTGCTAGTTAGAGTTGATTTTAAAATAATTCATTGTAGAAAAGTTTTGAGTTAGGTATTGGTGGGCTGTTGAGCTATGTTAGAGGCGTACATGAAGAAATTAACAGCCAAAGGTCACTACCCAAAGGCCGTCTTTGGCCCACCACGTAGCTATCTCAGTGCTTAGTGATTGAATCTGCCTACTGAACCTTCTTGAGTGTCTCTAAGTGAATGTTCACTGTTACACGTATGTGCTCTTACCCCAAATCCTCTTACAGAACTTACTATTAAACAGCAGGAAAAAAAGGCTGAATAACAGAGTTGAGAGTCAACATGGAGAAAAATAAAGGAATTTCATGTTCATACAGCTACAGGATACTGTTGGCTTTCCGTGCCCATGAATTCCACATCTGAAGATCCAACAAACTACAAACCAAAATTATTTGGAAAAATTGTATGTGTGTACTGAGTATGTGGAAACTTTTTCTCTTGTCATAATTCCCTAAGCAATATAGCAGAACAGCAATTTCCATAGCAATTATGTTGCATCAGGTATTGTAAGTAATCCAGAGATTATTTAAGCAGGATGAGGTAAGTAGATTACACACAGATGCTACAATACCTAGTAAGGGGTTTGTCTGCACATCCAGGAATTTTATTATTTCAAGGGAGTCCTGGAACCAATCTCCCAGATACTGAAGGATGAATGTGTTATGTAAAATTACCAGAGACTAACATCTTTGAATACACTGTTTGCTATTTGTTTACTTTCACATAAAGCATTTTGCCACTCTAGTCCTGATATAAGACCCTTATTTCTTCAGAGTCCTAATTATTCCAGTCTAACTGTGCTAACAATGGGATCAGGGTTTGCATTGCTCAGCAGGGAACCTTGCTTCTGGGACAGAGAGGTTTGATCAGCAACAGTGTAACAACTCTGGGACTTGGTTTCTTTCACATAAGCCATTTATTACAAAATTCAGATGGTTTTTATACATTACAAGCAACTGGCAGTCACGTGGGATATGGCAGTCACATACAAAGATTTAAGGAACAAAGAAACAGGACACATAGTCTGTTAGTTGGCTCCAGAAGGATGCTTAAAGTTTTACTCAAGGTTACCAATGCCTGTCCAGTAATTTATTGGCCACAATGTTTTTTTCTTAGGGCTAAAAGCATGGTAAACTTTTAGCTTTTAGCTCAGGAGTAAACCTTTAACCTGGCCTAATCTGTTACTAATGAAAGCTGAATTATTTGTTCAGGACAGGGAGATGTTGTTGACCAAGATGCTTTCCCACAGAGCAAGGAGCCTGCATTTATGACCAGGCTGATTTTTCCTGCCAGTCTGGCAGTGTTCTGCAAGACAGGGATTATCAGACCTACTGTTTTCAGTGCCCCTCTCTTTAGCAGAGAATGCAGCCTGGACTTAAAAGTTTTAGGCTCATCTCACCCTAGGGCGTGCCTGGTTTCCTACAGCTAATCATAGTATTTGCTACTGTTTCTACATCACTTAAATATTTGATAAGCATGTCTTTATCTAAGTCATTAGCAAACACATTGAGCAGGTTACAGCCACTCTACGTCACCACTAGAGACAGTTCTCTAGATTAACAATAGGACAAATATTGATTAGAAGTCTCATACGTGAGCAATTAAAATATGAAGCGTTTGTGGTCTACTTTAATTTTCTTCTTAGTCAGAGTAGCTAGTCACTAAAAGCTTCTGTTTGTCCAGTGGTGCATCTCAGAGTAGAAAAGTAACATCAAAAGTCACAAAATGAGAAATTGGAAAGGTTGAAATTCAAGGCTAGATTTTTCTGAAAACAAAATTCTTGCTCTTTCTACCAAAATTCACTGGCCAAATATAAATTTACCAATGAATACTTTTTCAACATTTATTATTCTTGTCAGTGAAAAATATTGATAGGATCTACAAGGGGCCTCTAGAGATTTGAGTGACAAACCCTAATAAAGGCACCTAATAAAGGGAAGGATTGGTTTTACGCAGTTGGTATATTTATGAAAGACTCTGGTCCAATAACATAGATGATGTAAAATAATATGCTCACTGGAAAAGTTGGACTAAACAAATAAGCACTAATTTACGAGCTAAATAATAGAGAGGGAACGAAACCACAGAGGCACCCAGCAGTCATGCCTGGAACTCTGACTCCTAGATCCAGGTTCCAGCAGATTGGAGTGGCTTGGAAATCCAGCTGGTTCTGAATGTGATCAAAGGGGGCAATTTTTATTCCATTAACTATCACTTGGAAGAGAAAAACAGTCAATGAAATAATAATAATAAGGCTTCCAGCAACAGTGGAATCTGCCCATTTTTCCCCTCCAAATCAAATGAATGAAAATTTACCATGAGTATTAACATAGACACGAATAACTCAAAGCTTTGCAAAGTGAAAGTGCCAGTTAGAACCACACTTCTGGCCATTAGGAAGATAGGTAATTTTCTGTTCCCAGAAATCAGACATATCTTTGACTTAGATTACAACTGATTTCAGAAGTGTTAAGGCTTAAGGACAAAATTTTCCAAACACTGCCAAAGCATGCTAATTACTCATTTTTTAAGATGTCAATGGAAAAATCATTTTCACACAAATGTATAGAAGGATGACTTGTTTCATTCATCTGGAGTATAGGATGTTCGTTAACTACTACTGTATGGTATGAAACATTTTTCTCCACATGAGTACTTTTCATTTTCTTAAAAATCATCTCCAGGAACATCAAGATTTTAAGAAAGACATAAAAATTGCCAACAGCTTACTAGAAATGAATTATCTTTTTAAAATACTATTCTTGTCTTGAATCCAACAGTTAAGTAAAGACAATGTATTCCTTCATGGGGGAAGTTATTCCCAAATGAATCCCTTTGTTGGAGAACCATGGGGCCAGCTCTAAACGTGCTAGTCTGATTCTGTGACAACACTTTGCAGCCTTAACAACAGCCAAACATCACAAAGATGAAAAGCCAAAAGGCAAGAAAGTCATTAACCACAGGAGCACCTGTGAACTTCCCTTTGCATGCCTGTGACTGTCACACCACTGAAATCTGATACAATTGTTCTAATGAAAATTTAGAGAAAAGCTCAAGATGAAAGGCACTCAGAATAGAAGCCATTCCTGACAGTCTCACTGTGGAAGTAAATGCAGGCCAACTCACCAGAACTAGGGAAATGGATGTTAAATAGGCAGGTGTGGGCCTTCCGGATTTTCCTAGGACCTCCTTAGACTTAGCATGGATGTTTTGAACATAGCCTCCTAACACTTCTAGGAAATGTAACAACATATCGAGTGTGACATTGCCATTTTCTCAGAATTTCAAATGAGTTAGGGAAGTAAAAACAATTAAAAATAAATATCAACTACTTTTATATCCTAAATCAAAGGCTTGGGTCATCTACACAAAGCAGGCTGAGGGATTTAGAAGCAGGTTCTGATGATTTCAGCTCACCACCTACCTCCAAGCTAAATGAATAGAGTGATTTATTTGATTCATTTTCTATTTTGAAATTTTGAATGAAACAGTAGTGAGTACAGCTTTGGAGAGATTCCTCAGGGTTCTTTGAGTTCTTTTCTCCTTTTAAGGGAGAAGAAATATAATACTTCTCTATCATTTCAAGTCACAGAATTATTTTGGGTCTATTGATAAGCGTTCACTGGAATTTGGTGGAGAGTCTCCTTTCTGGAAAGGAAGGCATTGATTTATCCCACTGATCTAGGGCATTACAGCAAGAAAAGATGGCTAAGTTAGGCATGTCCTGTAATTCAAGTCTGTGGGAGTTTCTCTGGGGTTGGTTGGATGGGAACTCCATGAAAGGAATGATCAACTGATTCTGAGGGGGAGTTTACTTAAGAGGAAGGCTAGAGGCATGAGAGAATCCAACAGGGATCATTAGATCCATCCACGTGAGTCCCAGGACCTTGGAGGAAGATTTGTACGAATTAAAACTAGGAAGAATCAACCATGAGAAAGAAGAGGGGCCTTCCAAAGAGCCACAAAGGGCTTTAACAAAGCCAATAAAAAATCATCATTTTGCGCTAGCATCTTTCAATGGATATCAACAACAGGAACAGCAGGTATACTTCATGAGGAAAACCTCTCTCTCTCTCTCTCTCTCTGTCTCTCTCTCTCTCTCTCTGTGTGTGTGTGTGTGTGTGTGTGTGTGTGTGCATGGTGTGTGTGTGTATTCTGTACTATATGTATGTATTCATGTGAGTGTGTGCACATGTGTGTCTGGAGGCTAGGGGTCAGTATCGGTTGTCTTATTCCATTATTCACCACCTTATTTTTTGAGACAAGTTTTCTCAGTGGACCTGGAGCTCATCAGTTCAGTCAGGCTGGCTGGTCATTGTGCTCCAGAGACCTGCTTGTCTGTTTCCTTAGCTCTAGGGTTGCAGACATACACTGCCACATTCAGCTTTTATCTGGGTGCTGAGGATGCAAACTCGGGTCTTGTCTTCATGCTTATAGAATAGGAACTTTTCAGAACGAGCCACCTTTCAAGCCTTGAAATGCTCTGTGCTCCACGTCTCCCCTTGCTCCTGTTCTTAACCCAGAAGAGTCGTGTGCCCTGTAAACCACGGACAATGAGTAGGAGCAGAAGGCAGAAGGCAGCAAAGACACTCACCAGGGTAACTTGCAATTGCATCCTTCCAAGCCTGAAACACACCTGAGCTGGGGGAAGAAATAAAACTACATATATGAAAGGCCAGGTGTGGTGGTGCATGCCTTCACTCCCAGTACTTGGGAAGCAGAGGCAGGAGGATATCTATGAGCCTGGTCTACATAGTGAGTTCCAAGCCAGCTGGGGCTAGAGGCAGACAAAACAAAAATAAAAGCTGCATATGTGAAATAATGTGATTATACAGAAATTGTTTAGAAATAAACAGAAACATCTCAGTATTTAGCCAAGTTCCCGCACAGTAAAAGAGGTATTCAACAAGGACAATGTTGCTGTCTTCTTGAACCTACTATCCAACTTGTTTACTAAACTGGTAACACTAAAGATCAAAGACAGTCTGTGTCCTATACAGGTGATTAATTGAAAGAAGATTATCACTACAAAACTACAAAAAAAAGGACAAAAAGAATGCTGTTTTATAAAAGATTTCTCGAGGTGTACAAATCTGGTTATTTCTCATATATTTACATTTCAAATGGTTTATTGTAATGTTCTAATTTGATGTTGATTTTCTGGTTATATGGAATTAGTCCAGCATTTTTTAAAAAAATATTATTTATTATTTTTATGTGTATGTGTGTATTGCCTGCATGTAGGTAAGTGCACCCATATTGTGCCATGCCCGCAGAGGTCAGAAGAGGCTGTCGGATCCACTGGGACTGGTGTTACGGACAGTTGTTAGCTGCCATGTGGGTGCTGGGATTCGAACCTGGGTCTTCCATAAGAACAACCAGTGTTCTTAACCACTGAGCCATTTCTGCAGCCCCTATCCAGCATTTTTAAGGGATAAAAACTCATGTGTCTTTTAGTGGCAGTTATGACATTAATTAGGATGAATCCACCAGGAAAATTATCATTGTAGAATAAAGGTAGAAAATGTGATGTCCAGTGGTCCACCACAGATGTGTGGATTTGCTATTACTAAACCGAAGGATTATAGTATGAAGCAGTCAAAACAGTTTTCTCAAAAAATATAGAGGTATGTCAAAGCATTCATCTTATACCTAGTCAGTTGTTAAGTTCATATTCATCTGTTGAAATCCTAACCCCACAGGCAATGGTAAGCTGGAATGTGGGGCCTTTAGTAAGTAACTATATCATGAAAGTACAGCTCTCTTGAATGAGATCAGTGCTCTCCTTTAAAAAGACCCAGAAATCTCTCTTGTTCTTTCTCAACTATGTGAAAATATAACAAAAAGTCCACATTCTGCAAAGCAGAAGAGCCCTCTATGTGCGGGCTGTTGAACTTCTAGCCCCCACAATTTTGTTTTTAAACCATCCAGTCCTTGCACTTCATTGTCTCTGTCACAAAATGATGAAGATACCAGTTATCCTAGAGTAATTCAAGAATATCCCTTACTCAAGAGAATGGCACTTGATGTATTGGATAATCTACCTCCAATGCTCTGACACTGGGCAAGTGAGAACCTATGACTATGAGGATTTAATGTTCCAGGATCTGGAGGAGAGGAGAATCAATCTGTGTACCATAACAGCTTGAAAAGAAAGAATTTAGATTTATGTTTGCCCTGCTACAATCAAATGCAGCGGGTTCATATATTTGTGAATGTAAAGCCAAAAACAGCACGACTAGAAAACTGAAAGAACAAAGAGGGGTTTATTGCTTGCAGCAGATAAGGAGAGCAAAGGAGTCCAAGCCATTCTTTCCAAAGCAATGCACTCCTGAAACAAAGGACTCAAGGCAATTTATTTAGGGAGCCTATACCTACTTGAATAGCAAAGTACATTAGGGGCAGACCCCATCCTGAATAGGCTCAGTTAATGGTTACATTCCTAAGCATGCTCAGATGAAGGTCATAGTTCAAGAAAGAGACTGTAAAGGTATTTGGGGGCATGCTTAGCTCAAGGTCAATGAGAATATGGTCAAAAGGTTAAAATGGCTACCAGGAATACTTTGGGACATGCTCAGTATACAACATAAAGACCATAGACAGGATTACCCTTCATACATAAAGTTTGGGCTGAATTTTTAAAAGGCCATTTTGAAGGCAGGTTAATATAGGAGTTTTCCCCTAAAGGTGCCTGCCTCCCCCAGAGATTAAGACTACATTGCAACCATTTTGTACAGTATGGATGTAACTACAAAAATGATGACCATAAGGTACCACAGTGGCAAAAGAAAATGTAAAGGATTATCCAGAACAGAGCCACAGACCAGCCAGATCTTGGTGTACCCAATATATTCACCCCCAGAGCCTACGTGTTTTCAATTTCCCCTCATACCTGAAACTGGTCTTCCACTTGTGAAGCAATGCTCTTAAAAGCCTAAGTCAATGGCCTCATTGCCAAAGTAGAGCGGTCTTTGGCTTTCTTTGCATGTTCTTTATTTCACACTATAAGGAATCAGACTGTTGAATGCCATTATCAGAGAGGAACAGAAGGTCTCATATGGATATGTCACTCTAGTTCATCACTCTATACCCAGCACTAAGAAAACTACTAAACTGTTGAATTAAAAGTACTTAGGGGGTACTCTAAGGGTTTTGAATGTTGCACCAAAGGTTTGACTTGACTCTATAGGCAATGGCTAGACAATGAGGACATTTTAGTTTGTGCTGTTTAGATTTGACAGTGTGCTGTGACCATTATTTTGGCAGAATGTATAGAAAATTCAAGCGCTCTCCCTTCCCACCAGCACAGCCCACAGGAACAGACATCTGACCTCCTTAGTTCCTTCAAGGTACACACGAACACTTAAATAAATGTCCAAGAAATAATCAAAACCACTTTAACCACATATGTTTGTCACATACATTTGTGTGTGTGCTGTGTCTCTCTCATTGAAATGACTGATTGGCTGCCTGAACCAACTGAGATGAAAGGACTGGGGCTCCACAACCTACAGCTGAAATCAGATGCTGGTAGTTTCTGACCTCCCTGACTGCACTGGACTTCCATTTCAAAATGTCTGAGAATGGCCAGGACATCTGTCCAATTTCTCTTTCCAGTAGTGTTCTAACTCCTCAAATGAAAAATCGTTAATGTTTCACTGGACTGGAATGGATGGCAGATTCTCCAGGCCAGAAAAAAGAAAGAGCAAGGTCTGTCTAGGGAGGCTCTGGCCTCCAGCTCGCTCATCTCCTGGGAAACAACAGCACTTCAGGAGAAAAGGCTCAGGCTCAGGAGTCAGTCTCAATCAGACCAGCACAGGGTACCATACCACATACAAACACCCCTGGCATTCCTTCATTACAATGCCACACCTCCTCTGGAACCCCATCTGTTTTAGAAAGTCATGTTCATTTGACCCAGTGAGCTTACTAAAGGCTTACCTCCACTCATTAGTGAGGAAGATGTGCTTTATAAACAATATGGAAAAAAGCACTGAACTTATGTTCAGTCATTCCTGGCCTGAATTATAATACATTGTTCCAGATTTTCCTCAATTTTATTTCAATTAATATGGCTAGCCAAGGATTTCAACCTCGGCATTCTGTATCTGGATACCAAAAGAAGTATATTCTCTTTTCCATTAATTGAATGTACCAGGATTATTTTTGAAGAACAGCTTTCCTTTCAGCCTTAAAATATGAATTTTCAAAATCTAATTTCCACTCAGGTTATTAGAACTGCATCTAATATATGATCAGTGCAGCATGGAGAGCCACAAATCATATAAACCCAGCAAAATGTTATTTATGATTTTTTTTAGACTGACAGCAAGAAATAGGAATTGGAGGTAAAAATACCTATTAAAACTAATCATTGTGCACCTGTATCAAACTTCTGCTTCCAAGGCTCAGGGAAAATTATGCAAGAAGGGGTGGGAATATTGTAAGATGACCACAGGAAACAGAGTTTTCTAGATATGGTCAGTTACTCGTATGAACTCACAGCAATGGTGATAGCATGCACAAGTCCCATGTAAGCTCAAGTCAGACAAAATCCCAGCATAGACATGAGGAAGTGGGTAAGAAACCCCAACCCATCTAAGGAAATTTTGGCAATTGATGACTACTGGGAGGGGGAGAGACCATCTCTTTCAAGGATGGGACTCTTGGTAGATTAGCCAGGCTCCAGTGGATGAACCCACACTAAAAGACATTTTGGACACAAATTAGACTCTATAGGCAGGGGGGCAACAAAAGGAGGTGTGGATAAGGAAGGGATCTAAATATTATCAAATTATATTGTCTAAAAGTCACAAAATTTCAATTAAGAAGTTTTTGTTTTGTTTTATTTTTTGTTTTTTAAGCTAGTCATTGTGGGTCAGGCATGGTGGTACAAGCTTGTAATCTGAGTACTTGTGAGTCAGGAAGGAGGATTGCCATAAGTTCGAAACCAACCTGGTTACATACCAAGTTCCAGACTAGCCAGGGCTATACCTGAGACATTGTCTCAAAAGACAAACCAAAGACAAAAGCAACCAACCAAAAGGCCTGGTCACTGGTGCCATCATGGTCTTGGTATTTGGGACTTTGTAGGTGGTTCTTTTGGTACTGAATTGGCCAAATAAGTGTATCCCTGCTGCTCCTTCTTGTTTTGTTTTCATTTAGTTAGGCTTATTTTTTAATTGATAAAAAAGATTCGTACCACTTGATATAGTATGGTGATTCAACACAGGTATACTATGAGTAAGAAATCAGTGATACATATGTCCATCTCTTCAGTCATTAATCATTTTGAGGTGTTGAGAATTTTCTCCTCTTCATTTCTGGTCATGTTAAAATGCATCTTGCAGTGTCTCCATAGCTAGTTGCTGTTCTGTGCTGAAGAATCAGCACTAATCCCTCTCTCAATTTTAAGCTGATGCCCTTTATTGAGCTTGCTACTCCACCCCTGCCCATCTCCATAGCGACCACTGTGTCATTCAGTTTGTCTACAGAATTGACTCCTCTCCACAAATGAGCAAGAACTTGGTACTTGCTTAGTCCTTTAGGTAATTTTAAATAAAATATAATATAGGTATATTATAATTAGAATATGTATACAATTCTTTTTCTGTTTTTAGACATTTTCTATTGATATAAATTAACTGTATAAAATAGCAGAGTTCACCGTAAGAGTGTCACATATACTAATAATGTACTGGCATCTTAGTCAGCCTCCCATTGCCTTATCTCCCCATCCATCCTTTTACTTCTCCCGAACACTCCCCCTTCCGCTTTCATGATTTTGTAAGTCTAGCTTCTACAAATGAGAAAAAATATCTATCTTTTTAAGTCTAGTTTATTTCTTTTAGCATGATGAACTCCAGTTCCATTCATTTTCCTAAAGATGATACACTTTTGTTGTTTATCTGTGCCTGAATAAATTCCATCACTTGGCTGTTAGAAATAGTGTAAATAGTGCTGGACATAGCAGGTGTCCACTTTGTCCCTGGGATGCTGACTTGGATTCCTTCCTGTATATACTCAGGAGTGGTGTACCCAAATCATGTAGTAGTCCTGTTTTTAGTCTTTTGGGGAACCTCTCCTTCCAGTTTTCATACTGGCTGCACTAATTTGCATCCTTTCCACCCGTGAACAAGGTTTCCTCTTTCCCCACATCCTAGCCAACATATGATGATTCTTCTTTTCTCAATGACAGCCATTCTAAGTACAGTTTGCATTGCCTTGATAACTAAAGACATTGAATAATTTTCATGTATTTATGTCAATTTGTACAATATTTCAGGATTATCCATCTAATTCAGTTGCCCATTTGCTGATCAGATAATTCACTCTGTTGGTGTTTAAGGTTTTTAAAGTTATTTGTATATTCTGTGGGGTGAATAAAGATTTTCTTCCATTTGACATGATGTATCTTCACTCTATTGTTTGTTCCCTTTGCTGTGCAGCTAATTTTTTGTCATTCTATCCTATTTGTCAATTCTCATTTGCTTTTATTTTCTGAACTACTGGAGTCTTTTTCAGAAATCTTACTTATGCCTGTATCTTGAAGTATCTTCCTAAAGCAGATCTGGATTTTACATAAAGGTCTTTGACTTATTTTGAAATCATTTTCATACAATGTAGAGATATGGATGTAGTTTCAGTATTCAACATGTGGATAACCAGCTTTCCCAGGACCATTTGTTGAAGAGGATATCTTTTCTCTAAGTTATGTTTTGTGGCAACTTTGGCAACTATCAGGCTACACTTATGTAGGCTGCTTTTGGGTTCTCTATTCTATACCATCAGTCTATGTGTCTGTTTTAATATTTAGACACTCTTGTTGTTTTTGTTACTGAGGCTGTAGCATAATTTGAAGCCAGGTCTGGTCCCCCCTCCAACAGTCTCCTTTCAACTCAGGATTGCTTTGGCTACTCGGGGTCGTTTGTGCTGCCATATGAATTTTAAGATTATTTTTCCTATTTCTGTGAAGAATTTTATTTGAATCTTGATCAAAATTGCATTGAATCTGTAAAATGCTTTCAATAAAGCGATTATTGTCATACAGATCTGTTGATCCATGGCAATGGGATTTCTTTTCATCTTCTTGTGTTTTCTTCAATCTCTGATTTTAAAGGAGACACTCTCATGTTTCCCCTTTCAGTATAATGTTTCTTCCTCCTGTAAAAATGGACTGTCTGGTAATGTTGTGCTCTTCTGCTTCTAGTTCCTTTTATATTTTGGATATTTAATCCTGTTGACTATTTCCTTTGCCATTATTACCTTAAGCTTTAGCAAGATATAATATAATGTATTTGCATGTTTATAATTTCATTGATTCTATACTGAGGTTCCATCCAAAAATTCATTGCCTAAACTAGTGTCTTGAAGCGTCTCCTCTATGTTTTCTGAGTAATTTTATAGTTTCAGGTTTAGATTTTTTTTTTTTTTCGGTCTTTTTGAGACAGGGTCTCCCTGTAGCCCTAGCTGTCCTGGACCTCACTATGTAGACCAGGCTGGCCTTGAACTCACAGAGATTCGCCTGCCTCTGCCTCCTGAGTGCTGGGATTAAAGGTATGTACCACCACACCCGGCTCAGGTTTAGATTTTTATCCATTTTCATTACTCTTTTATACAATGAGAGAAAAAGTTCGATTTATTTTCTTTTTCTGCATATCACATCCAATTTTGCTAGACTAATATGCTGAAGCAAGACTCTCTTCTTCACAGCATGTCTTTGTTCCCCTCATCAAAAATAGGTTTACTCTATGAGTGTGAATTGGTTTCTAGTTTCTATATTCTGTTTCACTGGTCTGTGTGTCTGTTTTATACCAGTACCACATTCTTTGTTTATTATAAGCTTTGTAGTATGCTTTGAAGCCATGTATTATGGTGATTTCAGCCTTTTCCTATTGTCCATAGGGGAGGTCAAAAGTACAGTTTCTGTGTGGAGTTTTTGTTCATTTTTTATTAATGTCAGCAATGTCTATGAATGTTTCAATAGTCTAGACTAGTGGCTCATGACTTTGAAATAGAACTAAGTTTTATGACTTTGAAGTAGAACTAAACTTCCAAAAGTATGTGATTTCGGGCTCCATAGAGTTAATCCCAATTGGAGTGAGATATAGAAAAGATTGTCCATACTTTCCTTTGGGCAAACACAAGTGATATTAAAATTTGTGGCACCAGCAGCCACAGTTCCCAAGCCATAGAAGAAGGACATGCTTCCTAGGACTGGCTGAATTAATATGACATTGAGTCTGTGGTGCCACTGGGAGCCACAGTTCTGGACCCATGGGATGGAATGAGACCTTTTTCATATCCTTTTGAAGATGGCATTGATTACAGTGAACTTGAAGATTTTTAAAACAAAAGAGACCTTCCTTAAATCCCATTGAGTGGTGGAAGTTAATGCAGTTTGTAGCACTGTTAGCTGAATTTTTATAGTTGTGGAATCCAGATAGTGTCTACTATGGTTCCAAAGGGACAAGTGTAAGTGGTAAGACTTTTGGCATCACTGCTATGGTCTATATGTGGACTATGGAGGAAATGTCCCTAGGTCTACATCTTCCAGGATATGGGCAGGTAATTTTGAAGCTGTAGTGATAGTGTCCATGCAAGATATGCAGCAGACCATCCATGGATTCCATAGGGTAAGCACGGGTGTTTCTCAGGCTCAATGCTCTGGTATCTGTAGTTCCATAGCTTTATAGCTAGGTCACATGGGAAGTCTCTTTTGAGGGAAAGACTCATGGCATTGGTAGACTTGGAGCTCATGAACATGCATAGATCCTTTCTCTGGTCCCAATGAGCAAGCTCGATTGAAGATGAGGATTTTTGAACCTGTAGCTGAAGCCCCAAGCCTATGGCCTGAGGAGACTTTCCTTGGTTCTCCTGGTGAGCTCAGAAGAAGAGGTTAGAAACACCAGTAGTCCAATTACTAGAGCTGTAAGGCTGGAACTCAAGCTTTCCAAAATCCCAGTGAACAGATTAGGTGAACAGGGTCTTAGCAAAAATGGTTATAATTTCCAGTTTGTAGACTAAGGAGGAGACCTCTAGATCCTCCCAGGCAAACATAAATTAGACTCAGGCTTGTAACTAAAGCTGTAGAAATATAGAGAGGGCTGCCTTCCACCCAGTAAATTATGCAATAATTCAAGGCTTCCAAAAGGGTCAAGAGTTATATTTCTGTCTTGCAAGTCAAAATGGTATCTAAAGGTAGATTGAGTTCTTGGGAGTGATGGAGGTGACTACTTACTTGGAGACAGAGGAGACATTTTGGACCAGCCAGCCCCCTAAACTGGGCTGAAAGCTTGTATTATGAAATTCTATAGTTTAGACTGTTAGTTTAGTACTATGCTTGTGGTTTTTGGTATTTCCCCCCACATGCCTTATGCACACAGTGTTGGTTGGGGGGCCAGGATTAAAGTTGTGAATTGATTTTTCTTTTATTACATTGCCTTTCAGACTCTCCATGCTCTTTAGGTTCCAATGACTTTAAATTTTCATAGTTCTTGCTCACTCACTGTCCTCAAAATGACTGACTCTTCCCTGTATCAGAATAGTGCACAAAGCACCTCTATTTAGCTACATTGGCTCCTTCCCCAATTATTCTCAGTATGTTCCTAGTGCCTGGCACAGAACCTGGTTAGGCACTAAATATGTATCTTTTAAATGAGTGTAGTAGTAAATGAATGAACCCTTGGCTTGGTATAACTACTTAGAAGTGGTACGAATCAATTTTTTCTTGAATTTTTATTCATAGACTTGTTATCCAAAGGTCATGTTTTCTGGCCTCTGAGAGACCTAATGCCGTGCCAGGCCTTAATTACCAGTTACCCACTCAAGACACCTACCTCAGATGGACCTCTTCCCTAAACTTGCAGACTTTGATCTCCAATACCAGCTCAAGTACTCCCATTTAAATGTGTGTGTGTGTGTGTGTGTGTGCGTGTGTGTGTCTGTACATGACTGTGAATAAACTTAAAGTATCCAAAATGGATTCTTGCTTTCTAAGTGGCCCTCAAAGCTTGTCTCACATTGATTTTATATTCATATCAACAAATGATAATGCCACAATTAGAGCAAAACCCATAGTCCTTGTGACTTGTTGTCTCTTATAACCTGCATCCAAATCCTTACCAAGGGCTTGCGTAATCCTCAAATCATACTCACAATCCAACATTTCTTTGTACTCCTTCACTAATCCTTCAATCCAGGATAATTATCTTCTTTCTTTGGACTATTTTAATAGCTGCCATGTTTTTAATCCAACTTACACTTTCTACATCTTGCCCCATATAACAGGGACGTTTGTAGAAAATAAATCAGGCCTTATTTTGATACCCCCTACACCCACCCCCTACACACATAGATCTTTCCTTATTCCTCTGAATTTGTCCACATGTTCTTACCACAATGGACAAAGCCCTATACAATCTGCTCACAAACGCCTGCTCAAACATCTTCTGCTCCTTGATCCTTCTATTGCAGACTGGCCTCTTTGCTGCCTTTGAAAACCTCCAGAGATGATCCTCCTCATCAGCACTGCACTCACCCCCTCGGCTGATAGCCTGTCCTATACCAAGTCTTAGCGCTGTTCTTTTCATGGAACAGGCAGAGAGTCTTGTCTACCTCCTCGGGTCACTCTACATGAAACAGCAGCACTTCAAGTCGTTCTTGATCTCTTCGCACTTCTTGACTTTAATTCATATCACTGCTTACTGTTTGACTATCCTGCCTATATTGTTGGTATATACATTGCTTGCTTTCTGCCACTTTGCACTGCATCATAAGCACTGTGATCACAGGTACTTGTGTTTAGAACAATGCTTGATAGGAGTCTGAATTGATCAAAATTCCCGTGGCACCCTTAGTCATCATGAACGTCTCATGGTTAATTTGGCACAAATAGTTACTCAATAAAGATATGTCAAATGAATCCATACGTTTATTTCTTAAATAAGCCCACTAAGGTGGCAGTTACAGCAAAAGGACCAGATGAGCCCCTCAGACTTAAGACTAAAGAGCTGATCTTGCTTATGCACACAGACAGCTTAAAGTCAAGGTCTGTCTAAATCTTAGTTCCAAAATCTCAACTCCCTTCTTTGCCAGTAAATTTCAGACAACCCAGATGAATGCTTTCTGAGAAAGCGACACCCCTGTTTGTCTTGGATTTGACCAGATTCACAATGGGTTAATGATTTTTCCAGGGTACTCTGAGTTTTCAGGATCTGGTTTGTAGTGTCTTCCTGCCACGGCTGAGTTATTTTTCGTGGAGAAGCTCCTGCTTTGTCAAAAAAGTGGTGGAAAGTTTTAGTTTCTGCACATGATCCACTATTTCCTGCCCCTGCAGGTCATTCTCCACTCATCATGATCACCTCAGTGCATCCAAGTTGGTTATTTATGACATCCATTTCAAGCAAACACTGTATTAAAAAGATAACTTTCAAAGCTGCCAAACCCTGCTTCCAAGGTGCACATGAATGTCTAGGTTCGCATCCAGGGCTGTTCTCCTCTCCTCACACTTAACATACTGTGAGTAACAATTCTTAGGAAGTTTTATTTTTACCATCTTTCTAACAGTAAGAAACCTCAGTAGTGATGATGATCATTATCTAAAGTTATTCTCCCCTTCAAAAAATTTTAGATTATCCTGCTGTCTGAAATTAAAAGTCTGGGCATGGTAGTGTATACCTGTGATCCCAGCATTCAGGCAGGAGGATCTCAAGTTAAAGGTTCAGCTTAAGTTTATACATAGAGAGAGACTTTGTCCTAAAGATAAACAAAAATTTTGTTAAAAATGTGTATATGAGTATATATTAATTTTTTGCTTTTTAAATGATAAACCACTGAGGTAAAAATTCTTCCTAGAAATTAGAATAGAATAACCTGTCGGCACTTTTAGTCTTAATTTTTTTATCAATCAATGTCACATGTCAAAGCACATTAGCACATTAATCAAAATATCCCCATCACCAGTAAGTTATAAGACCAGAACTGAGTAGTCATTTATAATATATGAACAGCTTATCTTTAGATATGTTGTGATATATTGGAGCCAGTGAGAAGGCTCAGCAGGTAAGGCACTTGCCACCAAATCTGGTAACCTGAATTTGATTTCCAGAACTCACATGGTGAAAGGAGAGAACCAACTCCAGCAAGACATCCTCTGACCTCCACACAAGTACTGTGGCTCAACACACACACACACACACACACACACACAAACACACACACACAATAAATAATAAATAAATAAATGTATTAAAAAGATGTGTGATATTGATGCACTACCATTAGAACATGTCAAAATTTACACTTTAGTTTTTATTTATACATAACAATTGTCAAAAAGAGTATAGTAATAAATATTTATCTTCAGAATCAATTTTACAATTTTATATACACATTCCTCAGTACTGGTGTGCACTGAAGCCACACACACATAAACACATATACACATGCACACACAAACACATACACCCAAGCACACATATACACATACACGAAAATACACACAGACACACATATACATTCACATATACAAGATGCATAGATATACAAACACATACATTCATGTATACACACAGACCCACATACACATACACATAAACACACATAAATGCACACATACACATATATACATACACAAATACCAACATACACATATGCTCCCATGCCTACGCATACACAGAGATGCAAATACACATACACACATACATACATACACACATATATACATACACATACACACATGTACATACATACACACACTAACAGGAGCTCCTGGCCTACTCAGACCTACTCTGCATTGTGTGTGTGTGTGTGTGTGTGTGTGTGTATATATATATATATATGTCTCAAGTTTCAACAACAGTTGATGTAGACGTTATCTACCAAAAGACAATCATTTTGCAGTAATTTATTCACTAACAGATTTAGAAGTCTAATTTCCTGAGAAGTTCAGTTCATAGGGGTCATCACATGTGCCAAGCAGGTAGAAATACACATTCTAAACCCTATTTGCCCTAAATCATCTCAGTCATTAATGCTTTGATTTTTTAACTCTTCAGTTGATTTTAATCTTTTGATTTTTAATCAACCTTGATTTCTTTTTCAAATTTTATTTTATTTTAAATGTTTTATTTTTATTTTATGTGTATGAGTGTGTTGCCTGCATATATGTGAGTGCACCCATGTCATGCAATTCCGCAGAGGTCAGAAGAGGGCTTCAGATTCCCCTGGAACTGGAGTTAAGGATGGTTTGTAGCCGCCATGTGGGTGCTGGGAATCGAACCCAGGTCCTCTATAAGAGCAGTCAGAGCTCTTAACTGCTGAGCCATTTCTCCAGCCCCTATTTTATTTCTTATGTGTATGAGTGTTTTGCCTACATGCATGTAAGTGCACCCATGCGTGAAATGCCCACAGAGGCCAGAAGAGGGTGTAAGATCTCCTGTAACTGGACTGTTTTAGCTACCATGTGGATGATGGGAACAGAACCCAGGTCCTCTGCAAGAGCAGCCAGTGTGCTTAACCACTGAGCCATCTCTCTAGCCTCAAATTTCTTTTTTTAAGACAAATATTATAATAGCAAGTATTATTTTTAAATTTTTCAGTTAAAATTTTACAACAAGTTTTTATATTTAAAGAAAACCTAGACCCTCACAACTAGTTCATTCAACCAACAGTGTGTGGCAGGTTCTTATGGGGGGGGGGGTCAGTCTACCTTGTACAGACACTACCTTGACTCCAAGGCTCTTCAACACAGGAAAGCAAAACGGAAACAGAGACGACTCACCTGATTGGCAGAGGCAAACAGTATTTTTTTTTCCCTTCAGAACTACTGAAGTAGTTAAGGAAATTGGAAATTTGGACAAGACAAATTGGTTTTCTATTTTCAGGGTGATTATTTCACACTTCTTCCCTTTCCCATTTTAAGCTGAGCCTTCTGACTATGTAGTTTTAATACCTTAAGAGGACACTTTCCCCTTGAGCCTTCAGATAATTTCTTTGCCTTCTTCCTTTCCTGGAAAAGGAAGTAACATAGTGACAAAGGAAGTGATGTGCAGCACTTGCTAATTTCTACATAGTTACAGGCCTCAGTATTAGGAAATTATAAATTATAAACTTGTCTATATTGATTAAAAACATGAAAATATCATGGTTTATATGTATATAGCACAACCGCTTATAATACATACCTTATTTCATAATATATAATACACATTATACACCTTACATAGTGTATTTGTATTCTTTACTTTGCAAGCCATTGACTACTGCCACTCTAAACAAATTCTATATGGTAATGTGGGGCTTCTGAAAATATGAAAATAATCCATTGACAGCGGTAATATATTAATTAGGGTCATTACCAACAATTAGCACCATTTATTGAGTCCACTATCTGCAATTCCTTGATTCTCAGAAAACTCTAAGATATTTTTAAAAAGTGCTACCTTGTACATTTTACAGAAGAGTAAACTTAGACTTTATAAGATCAAGAAACTTTGACACAACTGATAAGAGACAGAGCAGAAATTCAGGCTCAGGCTGCCCAATTCCTGATTCTCTACACAAACATGCTGCCTCTGTCCTGTCATTTCTAGGATTCCACTAATCACAAAACAAAGATAAGATAGTGCTCTTAGCCAGGCGTGGTGGTGGAGGTCTGGAATCCCAGCTAAACAGGAAACTGAGACATGAGTCTTTCAAGTTCAAGGGTAGTAGGAGCAATTTAATAAGAACCTGCCTCAGAAGACGGTCAGGGATATAGCTTAGTCAAAGAGTGCTTGTGCAGCAGACATGATGCCCTGGATTCAATCCTTAATACTGAAGGATAAAAAAAAAGAAAGAGCTCTTGATTTAGATCACAGAAAGACAACAATTGATTTGGTTTTTTTTTTGGGGGGGTTGTGTATTTGTTGTTTGTTTTGTGCCAAAGTGTAGAAGGTAAGAGTCTGCAGAGTGTGGGTCCTTGGACAAGACTCCTATATTAAAATCCACCCACCCAGAGCTCAGGGACCATTGTGGAAGGGGGACAGAAATATTGTAAGAGTCAGGGAGGAGGTTCATGACCACATGGAAACAGAGTTCTACAAGCTCCTGGGACCTTGCTCATATGAACCTATAGCAATGGTGTCAGCATGCACAAGACCTACACAAACTCAAGCAGACAAAACCCCAGCACAGAACTGTGTAAGCAGACAGCAGACCCTAATCTTAATTGAAGAATTATTGGCAGCTGATTACTGCTGGATGAGGAAGAGCTGATCTTCTTAAAGGAAGGGACCCTAGATAGGCTGCGTAGGCCCCAGTGGATAAACTTGCACTGAGAGACATCTAGGGACACAAACTTGACAAGATAGGCCTTAACACAGATGACAAAATGCATGAATCTCAGTGGGGGGCAATGGGAGGGGCCAATGAAGAGGCGGTATAAAGACGATTAAGATTGATTAAGACGTTCTGTATGAAGTACACAAAAATTCAAGTAGAAATTTACCCTCAAAATGATGTTATAGTCAAAGTTCTGATGAGACAAAGATTACTTGCAGTCTTAGAACTTAAACATATACACAGTTCTCCTATTCCAACATCACCTGCAGTACTGGACATAGTGACACATGCCTTTTATCCCAGAAAGGGGGTGGGGGAGTAAGGCAGGCAGATCTCTGTGAGATCGAGTTCTGCCTAGTCTACATAGAGAGTTCCAGACCAGCTGGGGCTACAGAGAGCTCCTGTCCTTTAAAAAAAAATTAGCTGCAGTTCATAAATTATTTCATCAAATATTAAAAGGGACAACAAAAATTAAGAAGGAAAAGTCAAAAAATTTAAAGGAGTGGTTTTTGTTTTTTGTTTTTTGTTTTTTTTTAACATCTCCAAACCCTGCACGGCACTTAAATCTTTGCATCCAAAATAAAGGATGCTGTTTGGTAACAGTGGTTTAGTATTTATCAGAAATGTAGCCCTGGCAAAACTACAAGAGGGCTTCACAGAGAATGCCAACTTTACGGAAGTAAGGTAGCTTGCTTTACAGAGTGCATCTTCCTATAAAAACAGAAAATAGATAGTTTTTCTAGTTAGTATATTATATGTCTAGACTATTTTCTAAAAATACATATCATAAGGAAGCACTTCCTTACTGGGAGAGCTTTGGGTATTGATGCAGGCAATTTGATAATCGAAATTTCTTTAAATTTAAGCTAC
This sequence comes from Nannospalax galili, assembly GCF_000622305.1. NCBI lineage: Eukaryota > Metazoa > Chordata > Mammalia > Rodentia > Spalacidae > Nannospalax > Nannospalax galili. The sequence goes on from NW_008352391.1 coordinate 3,507,586, forward strand.
AGTGCACGGGTGTGGGGAGAAGGGTCACTGAGTAAAGGGTTTGCAGCACAAGAGTGAGGTTGTGAATTCTATTCCCAGAACCTACACAAAAGCCTGGCACAGTGCTTTGCATCCAAATCCCACTGCTGTTGGGGGCAGAAACAGACAGATCCCAGGAGTTTAATGACCAGCCCATCTAGTCAAATCAGTAAAGTCCAGGTCCAGAGACCCTGTCTCAAAAAATAATGTATTGCGATACTGAGAAAGATGCCAGACATCAACCTTTGACCTTCACATGTGCTTGTGCACACAAGAACACAAACACACACTGATGAGGACTATCCACCTGCTGCTGCTTTCCTTATCAGGATCATTATGCTGAGTAGGGCTTTCTTGCACAACTCAGTTGTTTGGAGAGTATAAAAAGGAAGGTTTGGGGCTGGAGAGACATCTCAGTGGTTAAGAACATTGGCTGCTCTTGCAGAAGTCCCTATTCAAATCTCAGCATCCACATGATGGCTGACAACTGTCCATAACTCCAGTTTCAGGGGATCCAATGCCCTCTTCTATTCTCTGTGGGCACTGCAAGACACAGGTGCACTTACATACATGCAGGTATAACACTTATAAAATTTAAAAATTAATTAATTAAAAAAGGAAGGCTTTTCTCAATAGTCTTTGTTCTTATGGTTCCTAGTTTTCCACCTTACTGGTGACTTTTCAAATAAAACACTGTCCCCATTCTGTCCCCTCTTAAAATGTTGATGTTCATAAAGTCAAGAATAGTCATTTCCTATCTCCTACCTCTTTGAAGAAGAGAGGATTTTCTTTTGCCTGAACAAAAGACACTTGCATTCCTCAGGAGCTATGTGCATCTAGAAAAAGACCCAGGGTGCCAGGAGGAAATCAGGACAATGAGAGAAGAGTGATCTAAATAAGCAAGAGTGTTTTCCAGAGAAGACAAGAGCATTTCATGTGTGACTCCAAAGTCACATAAGCACCCTGTCTGAGTGTTAACTGAGTTCTTAATTGCTCATGGAGTCTGTAGCCCTCCAAGTGATAGAGACAGAGAGGAGCACAGGATTCTGATTCAGGAAGAAGGGCAGGGCTTGGAGAGCAGACATGTCAACAGCAAAAGTTTCTTCCCTAAGTAGTGAAAAAACCTAGGCGCCATGAGGCCACCTGATAGGAATGCCTGACAAGAAGTCAAGCATTGAGAAACTAGCTTATCAGAAAAACAGGACGTAGTGGTCAAGCCATCTGCATCTGGCAATCCCCGGGGCTCAATACCAGGAAATCAGATCTGTACCATAAGTCACCCACCCAGAATTTAGCAACTTAACTTCCTCATGCTTTATACTCGTTTGAATGGGCCAATAACCATGCTTCTGCTTCTGTACCCCACTTCTGCTCTATAAAAGTGCAAAAACCCAGCATGGGGGCGCGCAAGTCCTCCGAGGAGACTTTGTGCCCACAGGTACCTGTGTACTAAATAAACCTCTTGCTGTTGCAACCCGAAGGCTAAAATTACTCTGTGTGTTTTTGAAGTAACCAATAACCACGCTTCTGCTTCTGTACCCTGCTTCTGCTCTATAAAAGTGCCAAACCCCAGCCTGTAGGTGCGCAAGTCCTCCGAGGAGACTTTGTGCCCACAGGTACCTGTGCATCAAATAAACCTCATGCTGTTGCAACCCGAAGGCTGACTTGTCCTCAGTGGTCTCACTCTTACAGTAGCATGGTATTTTAAATCCCTCTGATTATCATTTTTCCCTGGGGCAGTCTCACAAAAGCATTTTTATAGAACTTAATTATATGTATTGTGAAAATTTCCCAAAGGCCATTATAAATTTATAATTCTAAAATATTTGTTGTAACAAAGAGCTAATTATTTACAATATGAAACTTAAAAAAAATTCTGAATGTCTGACTTCAACTGTTTTCTCTGAAAGTTAACAATATAACCAGAAGGGTTGGGAGACTTGTACAAGGTTATATAACTGTTTAAGTACATGATAACAATATTTGGTATACTTTCCACTGTAAAATAGATTAAAGAATATTTAGTCTGCATATATACATTTATATCCAAGACTAAATTCCAAACACCCATGAAGAAAAGCCATGACATACTGGAATATACCAGATACCACAATGTGATTTTAAATGTCCTTTTGTGTCGCTTTTTTTTTTTAATGTATATTTAAGGCCACCCCTGTCCACAAAGTGAGCTCCAGGCCAGCTGGGGCTACAAGGAGACCTTGTCTCAAAAAGACAAAAAAAAGTATGTTTGACTTTTTGCAGTTTCATTGCTTTGAAAATAGTAATGAAATTGTACTGTGAAAATTACCCAAATGGTTGAAAACTTAGGGAACTTTACTTAAGAAGATAATTTAGTTTATTGATGTAATAAGCAGCCTAAAATAAAAAAACAATAACCTAGACTTTAGTTTACAGTTTACAGTTAAGTACTGGATTTAAAAAGTAATTTGAAGTTTCTATGATAAGATTACTCAAAGTTTTCCATAAAGTAAAATGAAGAGGAGACAATCAGGTTCACAATAATCTTGAAGAAAAAGAGTTGATGCCTATATTCCTGCTGAGGCATTTACACTGATCCTTGAAGCAGGTAGTACATTCAAGTGTGGCGCTCAGGTCAGGGGAGAGTTGGTAATGAACTTGAACTCTGTGGCTAATGAGTGAGTGCAAGGAAACACAGAGACGGAGAGAAGGGTTGAAGCTCCATGGGTAACACCCACAACAGTCCATGTTCAGTGATTGAACAGGAATGATTGATGGTTTAGTAATGAATTTTCCAGTTAATGAAGTATGTGTTACTAAGAAACATGTCATAGTTAGTGACTTCTAGTTGAGACTACATATCACTATAATCATCTCCAGATTATCTACATAAGGTATTTTTTAATTATTTGGTAATTTCATACATGTACACAATGTCTTTAGATCATATCTATCCTTCACCCCCACTTCCGACTTCTCCTGAAACTCCTTTACCCCTCTCCCAACTTCATGTCCTCTTTTTTTTCAACCCAGAGTCCAGTGAGTGCTACCTGTATACACACGAATATAGGTCCATCAGCCATGCTCATCCTCACCTCACTGGCCAAAGACCACCCTGGGCAAGTCACAGCACAAGTCGCTTTCTCATTGTCTCTAAAAATAACATGACAGCTTTCATCAGAATGGAGTTAGTTTACTTAAATGGTTCCTCTCTGTCTCAGCTCTTCTCTCATTATCTGGTAGAATTATTACATTACGGCACCTCTCACGTATCCAGATGTTTGGACATTGTCTATGCCACCCACTCTGCCCCTAACCACACGTTAGTTTGTTCGGCTTCCATCAGTTTTCTGGGTCCTCTCCTGAGACATTCCAATGAGGAGTTCTTCAGAATTAGACATTGATTATTTTTTCTTCCTGTTAAGGGAATTGTGTACTTGATGACTAGAAAATCATTTCTGTTTTATTAATAGAGTTATTTTTCCAAAGAATTTAAGATGAATAACATTTATAACCACATTTAGTCTGAAGTTTCTCATCTTGTCATCTTCCATTCTGTATGAGTCATGGCAAGAAAACAAATGCTTCCTCCACCAACATGTGCAGACAATTCCCTCAGAGTTAGCATGGCCTAGATTTCAGGTGGGAAGGTAACCAATTAATGTATTGAAGAAGAAAGACAAATGTCTTTAATCTGTCTCTGTAACACAGCTAGGTCTGAATAAGACTTTTCAAAACATTTGACAATGTTAAATAATAAAAAATTAGAAACCTACCAGAACACAAACACAGATTACAAATTATTCTTTTTCCAGAGGCACAATAATAGAACAGTCACTGTCTTGGGTTCTGTTCCTGGTCCTGTGATAAAATATTCTGACAAAGGCAACTTATTGGAGAATTGGTTTATTTTACCTCATAGTTCAAGGTTAAGCCATCGTGGTGGGGAAGTCAAGGCAGCAGGCGCCTGAAGCATCTGGTCGTACTCTGTCTATAACCAAAAAACAATGAGTTATGAATGCATGCTGCTGCTCAGTTCCTTTCTTCCATTTACAGGCTAAGATTCCAGCCAGGGAATGGCACCACCCACAGTAGGTGAGTCTCCCCACATCAATTAATACAATCAAGATAATCTGCCACAAGCATGCCCAGAGGCCCATCTCCCAGGTGATTCTAGATTCTGTCAGGTTGACAATTGATATTAACCATGGAAGTCACCGAATATAAATTACCAAATTCATTTCAAAATAGCGCTCAAAATTTCACTATCAGAGGGTAACATGATCCCACACCCATAGACTAGCAGTCAGAAGTAATGATAGAACTGATCTAAAATAAAGACCAAGCAAGAAATGGGAACTTTAGGGTAGATCTCCAGGAACCTGCACTTTTAACAGTAATAGTTCATTCTTTCCTCAATACCGCCACCAGATTGATCTCATTAGAATGCTAATCAGATGATGTGATTTCTCTTGATGAAACTCCTCTTCTCTATTCCACATCATGAGCACACAAAACTCAAACCCAACAATAGCCCAAGAATGGAACAAAAGGGAAGTCTGTTGATAACTCTGAGGATGGCTGTTGTAAGCTGAGAATCTGGAGAATAAGGAAGTCTCCATCTGCCAGCCGTGGACCTGATAGTTCTTAACTCCCTGACCTTCTTTCTTTGTAATTTGTATTTTATTGTTAAACCTTCTATGTCTGTGTGATGCACCTCAGTATTTCCTGAACACACACACACACACACACACACACACACATACACATACATACATATATATACAGAGAGAGAGAGAGAGAGAGAGAGAGAGAGAGAGAGAGAGATTTTAATCTGAAGCTTTTTCATCACCGCTATATTTGGTATAAACATTTTTCAGGATACTGTCTCACAATCTGCTCCCTCATCTCCTCCTCAATAAAGCTGAACTTTCCTACACCCCTAGCTGCAGCTCCCACATACCTAATCTCTTATATTCTGCTTTATTTTTCTCCGTAGCTATCATTGCTATGTATGCAATGTGCTATCTGTTTTATCTGTTTCATTACTGTTCATGTTCTAACATGGACACTTAAGTGTGTAAGCTCCCTTTGGACAGACATTTGGGGAAAGAATGTTTTCTTGGTCCCATCACTAGATGAACACAGAGAGTCTGAAATGAGCATTTACCTTTGAACCTGACTGAGAATCATGCAAAGTCTTGTTCCACAGGCAGCCTCATTTAATATTTCATTTCACAAAAATGAGATTTTTCAGCATTTATCATGGACTGGATAGGTACACAGTTCATATAAAATGCTCAAAGAATAAGAATTGCACTTACAGAAGAAGAAAAATACAAGAAGAGGGCCTTGAGAGCAGGATAGGGAAAAGCCTCACAGAAGGGCTCTTAACTGGGTCCTAAAGACAAAAGATCTGGAAGACAGGAGGAAGAGAAGCTCTGAGGGGGAGAAAAACAGCGGCAAAGCAGAGAGACAGAAATGATGATGGTGGCTTAGTATTTTTTTACAAACTGACCATGAACGGTGAAATTTACTTAGGTATAATTTCAGCAAGCAAAAGTGAGGAATAAAGAAACTTGATGCAGAAGAGGGACAGGAGCCAATTCGGTGCATAAGAAGAAGTGCAAAACCATTGCAGGCAACTGGAGCTCAAGTCTTCTGAAAAACCATGAGCTGCTGTATCAGCTTCCTATAGCTGTTATAACAACTTACCACAGTTATGGACTTAACCCATATGGATATGGCAACCAATTTAGTGCCATATCATTTATAGTCACGAGTACAGTACTTCTTCCTAGGAAGAGGGGCATATGGGTATACAGAAAAAAAGACATGTATTTATTTTAAGGAATTGGTGAATGATAACTGGGACTGGTAATCATGAAAGGGCATGGCAGGACTGAGACCCAGGGAAGAAGTGCTGCAGTCTTGAATACAAAGGTGCCAGGGTGAACAGTTCCTCCTTCTCCTCTTCTTTGGGTTATCTCAGTCTTTCTTTCTTGATGCCTTCAGTTGGTTGGATGAAGCAGAACCGATATTCACTGTAGTGATATTTTACTCAAAGTCTACTGATTACAGCAACATTTAGAGAGGATGTGACCAAATAATTGGGTATTACAGCCCAGTCAACTTGAGTTACAATGAGGTTAAGTAGGATGTTAAAAATTAATGCTGTGATACTGAACAGGAATTGGAGATGTCAGTATGAAAACATGTTTTGGGTTTTTTTTAACCTATGTATAGACATAAGTCTAAATGTGGCTATACAAATATATACATATACATGGAGAGAGAAAAAGAAAAAGAGAGGGAGAGAGACTGATTTTCTAGCTTTGTCTGCTGAGATGAACAAGAACAGACAAATAGCAGTGAACACAATTACTACTCAGACTTCAGATTCTAAATGCCACTCACACTCACTGGCTCTAGATTTGCTTGGTTAAAAAGCAAGTTCCAGGACATGATCAAGGAGCACATAATCCAGTCTAGAATGTCAGAAAGCATGAGAAAACATACAAAATGTTATGCAGACATAGCAAAAGGACACAGGTGCCTACAGGAAAGGTCTCTGATTGGATAAGGGGTAAATTCTAGCACAATGAATAAGAAAATAAATAATAAGAAAAAAACATCCCCGTTCAGGTACAATTCTAGTCTAATAACTGTAGAAAAAATAATGAAGGCAGAAAAGCAACAACAGATGCAAGTATTAGTAACTGACAGTCTTCATTTTCCTATGATTATAAGGCCTTCATGAGTTGTCAAAAACTGAAACACTAAAGGTTTTATTACAATTAAGAATCCAATCTTTCTAATCCGTACCACATTCAATTCCTCCAGCAATAATCACACTATGCAAATAATCTTACCAGACTGAATGGGTTTGAGCACAGAGATAAAGAAGAAAGAAATTTATAATCCAAATCATTCTGACAATTCTATTCAGTAGATTTAATGGTAAATAAGTTCAAAAGTTAAACAGAGAGCCAGCAGCCTGCCTGGGTAAGTTTGGCTGTGCCCACTGTGAACTGACTCCCCCACTACCTCGCCTCATTCACCCTCCCAGATCCCCACCCAGTTTCTCCTCCTGGCAGAGGGACTGGCACATTTCCTGTCTTGGCACCCCAGACCTCTGGATTGACCTCTTGGCCCAAACTCTCCATTGCTTCCTGATCCTTTGCATCCAGACCAAGCCAATTCCTCCCTCTAGTCCCCACCTCCCTTTGCATCTCGAGTGGCCCAGCCCCACAGCTTCCTGGAGCCACCAGCTTGACTGGGCGAGTTTGGCTGCTGCACACACTGTGCCTTGACTCCCCCAGCCTCATTCACCCTCCCAGCTCCCCCACCCCATCTCTACTCCTAGCAGGGGGACTTGTCTTGGCATCCCAGACCTCTGGACTGACCTCTTGGCCCAAACTCTCCACTGCTTCCTGATTCTTTGCATCTAGACCAAGCCAATTCCTCCGTCTATCCCCACCTCCCTTTGCATCTCTGGGTGGCCAAGCCCCACAGCTTCCAGGAGCCAGCAGCTTGCCTGGGTAAGTTTGGCTGCGCCCACTGCGCCTTGACTCCCCCAGCCTTATTCACCCTCCCAGCTCCCCAGCCCATCTCTCCTCCTACCAGGGGCACTGGCCCAACTCTTGTTGTGACACCCCAGACCTGTGGCCTGACCTCTTAGCCCAGAATCCCCATTTCTTCCTGATCCTTTATGTCCAGACCAACCCAATTCCTTCCTGTAGTCCCCAGGAGCCCCCGGCCTCTTCTCCACCCCACCTCCCTTTGCATTCCTGGGGGCCAGCATCTTTCCTGGGCCCTGCTCCAAGGCCAGCCCAGCCCTCAAATTCCTGAGGCCAGAATCTTTCCTGGAGGGAACCAGACCCTAGGAGAAAGCCTGAGAGCATCTGTTCCTCATCCAACTTGGGCCTCTGTGGGAACTTCTGAGCAACAAGAAGAAAGCAATTTGGTCCTTCCAATATAAAATCAATAGAGAGAACCTGAAAACTAGACCAACCAGCTTTTCATGCCCAACAAGTAAACCACAAAGGCACATAAAGTTTACAAAAAGAAGCAGACGTAAGCTCAACAAAGGAAGTCTCGAGTCTCACACAAGAACCAGATTCTACAAAAGAAATCACATGTCAAAGTCATGAAAAACCAAAATAATATATCCCCACCGAGTACCAATAGTTCTCTAGAGGAGTAAAATGAGAACCCTGTAGAGATAACACAGGACATGGAACTCAAAGAACAATTATAAACATGTTAAAAGAATTCATTGAATTTAAAGAACACGAAAAAAAATCAAAGAACTGAAGGAAGATAGGGATAAACTTCTAAATGAATTCAGAAAAGACCTAGAAATATTGAAGACTACTCAGGCCGAAATGAAGTAGGAAGTGAACCACTCAGTAAGCCAATTAGAAATGAGAGGAGAAAGCCTCACCAATAGGATGAATGAAATGGAAAACAGAATATCAAGACTAGAAGATAAAGTGGACGAATTAGACTACTCAAAGCAAAGATTATGAAAAATTTAAGAAAACACAAGAATGGAATATGCAGGAATTGTGTGACACCATAAAAAGACCAAACTTATGAATCATAGGCATACAGGAAGGAGAAGAATCCCAAGATAATGGCATGGACCAGATCTTCAACAGAATCATGGAAGGAAATGTCCAAAAATTAAAGCAAGACATGCCCATACAAATACAAAAAGCATATAGAACACCAAACAGACAGGACCAGAAAAGAAACTCTCCATGGCACATCATAGTAAAAACACTAAACATGCAGAACAAAGAGAGAATACTGAAGCTGCAAAAGAAAAACAAGTCACATAGAAAGGAAAACCCATCAGGATTACAGCTGACTTTTCAGTGCAAACAATGAAAGCCAGAAGAGCCTGGACCAAAGTATTCCCAGTTCTAAATGACCACAGATGCCAACCCAGACTACTTTACCCAGCCAAAACGTCTATTATAGTCGAAGGGGAAAGAAAAATCTTCCATGACATAAATAAGCTGAAAGAATTCATGTCCACAAAATCAGACCTTCTGGGAGTTCTTGAAGCAATACAAATAGCAGAAGAAAGGAACGACTATACCCAAGGGATTACAGAATGAAACTTAATGAAGGTATAACTATTGAAATGCACAGTTATACCAAGAATGTGAACAGAAATAAAATGACTGGAATCAATACACATCTTTCATTAATAACTTTAAATATCAATGGACTGAACTCCTCAGTCAAAAGACATAGACTAGTTGAATGGATTTGAGAAACAAAATTTATCTTTTTGTTTTATGGAAGAAACTCATCTCACTTTCAAGGACAGGTGCTACCTTAAGGTGAAAGGATGGGAAAAAAAAAACCAAGCAAATGGTACTAAGAAAAAAGAAGGCATTGCAATTCTAATATCTGAAAAAAAAATAGACTTTAAACTAAAACTAATTAGAAGAGATAAAAAGGGCCATTTCATTCTGATCAAAGAAACAATTAAACAAGAAGATATTACAATCATGAACATATATTCACCAAATTCTGGTGCAGCCAACTTCATAAAAGCAGTACTACAGACTTCAAGACCCAGATTAATCCCAATTCATTAATGGTAGGGGACTTCAATAGCCCATTGTCTCCATTAGATAGGTCAACAAGGCAGAGAGTTAACAGAGAAATATCTGAATTAAACAATACCATATATCAAATGGACCTAACAAACATCTACCAAGAAATATTCCACCCAAGCCCCAAACAACACACTTTCTACACAGCACCCCATGGGTCTTTCTCCAAAGTCAACCATATACTGGGGCATAAAACAAACCTCAACAAATACAAAATAATTGAAATAATCCCATGCATTCTATCAGACCACAATGCAATAAAGCTTAAAATCAACACCAGAAGAAACCCTAGTAACTACACAAATACATGGAGATTAAACAACACACTCCTGAATGATGAATGGGTCTAAAGAGAAACTAAGAAAAATAAAAATATTCCTGGAACTAAATGAAAAGGACAGTACAACACAACAAAACCTCTGGGACACATTGAAAGCAGTCCTTAGAGGGAAGTTTATAGCTCTAAGTGCCTACATCAAAAAACCAGTGAGAACATAAATAAATGACTTAACATTGCAACTCAAGACACTTGAAAAGCAACAGCAAATGAAACCCAAACACAGCACACAAGAAGAAATAAAAATCAGAGCAGAAATTAATGAAATAGAAACAAGGAAAACAATACAAAGAATCAACGAATCCAAGAGCTGGTTCTTTGAAAAGAAAAACAAGATTGACAGACCGCTAGCCCAGTTAGCCAAAAGAAAGAAAGAGAACCCCCAGTTCAACAAAATCAGAGATGAAAGGGGAACTATCACAACAGACACCAAAAAGATCCAGAACATTATAAGGGAATACTTTAAAGACCTATACACTACTAAATTTGAAAAGTTAAAAGAAATGGAGGGGTATCTAAAAGCATGGGAGCCACCAAAATTAAACCAAGAAGAGATCAACAACTTAAACAGACCCATAGCACATAAGGAAATTGAAACAGTAATACAAAACCTCCTGACTAAAAAAAGCCCAGGACGAGATAGATTTACAGCAGAATTCTACCAGACATTTAAAGAAGATCTACATCCAATACTACTTAATTTATTAAAAAAGATAGAAATGGAGGGAGAACTACCAAATTCCTTCTATGAAGCCAGCATCACTTTAATACCAAAGCCAGGTAAAGATACAACCATAAAAGAAAACTATAGACCCATATCCTTAATGAACATAGATGCAAAAATTCTCAACAAAATATTTGCAAACTTGTAGTTATGTCTGGTTGCATACTTATTTATGAGTCTGGTTCTAGGAACCACATATGAGGGCGAACATATGTTGATTTTTTTTCTGAGTCTGTGTTACTCTTCACTTAGTATAACAGTTTCAAGTTCCATCCATTTACCTGAAAATTTCATGATTTCATCTTTCTTTACTGCTGAGTAAAACTCCATCGTATA
>NW_008352391.1:3518837-3519181 GCF_000622305.1 Nannospalax galili
CCCTTTCCCCACATCCTCTCCAACATTTGGTATTATTTGTTCTCTTGATCTTAGCCAGTCTGACTGGGGTAAGATAAAAACTTAAATTGGTTTTAAGTTGCATTTCCGTAATTACTAGTGATGTTGAATATCTTTTAAGATACTTCTTAGTCATCTTTACTTCTTCTTTTGAGAACTCTCTGTTCAGCTCCTTAGTCCATATTTTAATTGGGTTGCTTCTTGTCATAGTTCTCTGGTTTTTGAGTTCGCTATAAATTCTGGATATTAAACCTCTGTTGGATGTGTCGCTGGTGAAGATTTTCTCCCATTCTATTGGTTTTCTGTTTGCTTCCTTGGTTGTCTCC
>NW_008352391.1:3519805-3520676 GCF_000622305.1 Nannospalax galili
TAAAATTTTCATTGTAGAGCTCTTTAATGTCTTTGATCAGGTTTATTCTGAGATATTTTATTTTATTTTTTTGCAGATTGTGAAGGGGAGTGTTTCCATGTGCTCTTTCTCTGATTGCTTGTTATTGGTATAAAGAAAGGCTACAGACCTTTGTAGGTTAATTTTGTAACCTGGCACTTTACTGAACGTGTTAAAAATTTCTAGGAGTTTTCAGGTGGAATTTTTGGCATCTCTTAAGTATAATATATCATCTGCGATGTGATAACTTTGACCTCTTCTTTTCTAATTAGTACTCCTTTAATTTCCTTCTCTTGTCTTATTTCTCTAGCAAGAGTTTCAAGCCTATATTAAAAAGGAGTGAAAATAGTGGATAGCCCTGTCTGGTTCTTGATTTTAATGGGAATTCTTCTAGTTTTTCTCCATTTAGAATGATGTTGGTTGTGGTTTTGTTGTATATAGCTTTAATTATGGTGAGGTATGTTTCCTCCAGTCCAATTCCCATTGAACATAAATGCATGTTGAATTTTGTCAAAGGCCTTCTCTGCATCTATTGAGATGACCATGTGGCTCTTGTCTTTGAGTCCATTTATATGATTTATGACATTTATTGACTTACATATATTGAACCATGCCTGCATCTCTGGGATAAAGCCAACTTGATCATGGAGGATGATCTTTCTGGTGTGTGTCTGTATGTGGTTTGAAAGTATCTTGTTGAGAATTTTTGCATCTATGTTCATTAAGGATATCGGACTATAGTTTTCTTTTTTGGTTGTATCATTACATGGCTTTGGTATTAGAGTGATGCTGGCTTCATAGAAGGAATTTGGAAGTTCTCCCTCCATTTCTATTTTTTTGAATAAATTAAGTA
>NW_008352391.1:3521071-3525033 GCF_000622305.1 Nannospalax galili
TACATCTTAGCTCAGAAAATTTTTATTGAATATGTCAATGCTGTTGTAATGAAATGCTTCTTCTAATTATATGGTTATTAAATAAACAATTTAAAAAAATATTTGCAGACCACAGACACACATCAAAAACTCATCCACCATGATCAAGTTGGCATTATTCCAGAGATGAAAGGATGGTTCAATATATATAAATCAATAAATCTCATGAATCAAATAAATGAATTCAAAGACAACAACCACACGGTCATCTCAATAGATGCAGAGGAGGCCTTTGACAAAATTCAACATGCATTTATGTTCAAAGTCCTAGAGGGAATTGGACTAGAGGGAACATATCTCAACATAATTAAAGTCATATATAACAAGCCCAACATCATTCTAAATGAAGAAAAATTGGAGGCATTCCCATTAAAGTTAGGAACAAGACAAGGCTGTCTACTGTCTCCACTCCTTTTTAACATAGTGCTTGAAACTCTTGCAAGAGCAATAAGACCAGAGAAGGAAATTAAAGGAGTAATAATTGGAAGAGATCAAATTATCCCTTTTTGCAGATATAATATTATACCTAAGAGATGCCAAAAATTCCACCATAAAAATCCTAAAAATTATTAACATATTCACTAAAGTGGCAGGTTACAAAATTAATCTACAAAAGTCTGTAGCCTTTCTATATACCAATAACAAGCAATCAGAGAAAGAGCACAGGGAAACACTCCCCTTCACAATAGCTGCAAAAATAAAAATCTCGGAATAAACCTGACCAAAGTGATTAAAGAGCTCTACAATGAAAATTTTAAATCTTTAAAGAAAGAGATTGAGGAAGACATCAGAAGATGGAAAGACCTCCCATGCTCATGGACTGGAAGAATTAATATTGTGAAAATGACCATCCTACCAAAAGCCATTTATAGATTCAATGCAATGCCAATCAAAATCCCCATGAAATTCTTCACAGAGTTGAAAAAAAATCCTAAGATTCATATGGAAGCACAAAAGTCCTTGGATAGTGAAAGCAACCCTGAGCACTAAAAGCAATGTTGGGGGGGATTACTATACCAGACTTTAAACTATATTACAGAGCTATAGTCATAAAAACAACATGGTACTGGCATAAAAATAGACCCGTAGATCAAGGGAACAAAACTGAAGACCCATATATGAGTACATGCAATTTCAGCCACCTGATATTTGACAAAGGGGCCAAAAACATTCAGCATGTTCCACAAATGGTGCTGGCAAAACTGGATCACCACCTGTAGAAGAATGAAACTAAACCCCTATCTTTCACCTTGCAACCCCAAATGGATCAAATATCTCAATGTGAAGCCTGAAACTCTGAAAGTGTTAGAAGAAAACATTGGCAATAACCTACAATGTATAAGTGGGGGAAAGGATTTTCTAAACCAGACATCAATTGCTCAGGAAACAAGGTCAAGAATCAACAAATGGGACCTCATTAACCTAAAAAGCGTCTGTACGTCAAAAGAAGCAACCAAGGAAGTGAAGAAAAAACCCACAGAATGGGAGAAAATTTTCACCTGCAACACATCTGACAGAGGTTTAACATCCACAACATATAACAAACTCAAAAAACAAAGAATCAAGAAAGGAAGTAACCAAATTAAAAGATGGGCTAAGGAGCTGAACAGAGAGTTCTCAAAGGAAGAAATAAAGATGGCTAAGAAACACCTTAAAAGGTGTTCAACATCATTAGTAATTAGGGAAATGCAAAATAAAACCACTTTAAGATTTCATCTTACCCCAGTCAGACTGGTTAAAATCAAGAGAACACATGATACCAAATGTTAGAGAGGATGTGTGGAAAGGGGAACACTCATCCACTGCTGGTGTGGCTGCAAACTTGTTCAACCCCTATGGAAAGCAGTGTGGAGAACTCTTAAAACTACAAATGACGAACCTATCATTTGACCCAGTTATACCACTCCTTGGCATATACCCAAAGAACTCATCCTATTGCAGAGAAATTTGTACATCCATGCTTGTTGCTGCTCTTTTCATAATAGTTAAGAGATAGAAGCAACCTAAGTGTCTCTCAGCTGATGAATGGATAATGAAAATGTGGTTCATTTATATGATGGAGTTTTACTCAGCAGTAAAGAAAGATGACCATGAAATTTGCAGGTAAATTAATGGAACTAGAAACTGTTATACTAAGTAAAATGACATATGTTCTCCCTCATATGTGGATCCTAGCACCAAATCCTGATAAGTGAGTATGTATCCAGACATAACTACAGGAACCAGGACAATGAAAAGGAACCATGGAGGTAAAGGAAAAGAAAGAATCTGAAAGAGAAAAACAGTAGGACACAGGCTTTCATAAGGGAGCTATAGATAAAAATGGGGTTATTTTAAGGGGAAGAGGGAGGGAAGGTTATACAAGAAACCTAGAGGATAACAGGAAAGAAGGAGCTCAAAAGACATGGGACCATAGGAGAAGGGTATTATTGAGGGAGAAATGGGGAAAATGGGGGCACAGTGGAAGGCTTAGACAATGTGAGAGATAAATAATGCCTAGCTAGTTTTAAAAAACCAGAGGAAACCATATTAATCGAACAACCTGCTGAAAAATTATACATACCACTAGCTCAAGGAATATGAAACATGTCTAGGCAACGTTTATCTGAGAACGTTTGGTCTTTGCATTTGCCCAAGCTTTATCTACATAGCACATGGTAATTAAAAGTACCAGACAGTGGAACTAATCTTCTTGGATGTCTAACAGCCATATTTTGAGGCCTATACTATTTTGGTCAGAGGGACATTAAGGACAGTTCTTGCTCCTTGCACTCCTAGGTCAACTAGTTCCAGGGGACTATGAGCATCTCTCAAAATGTCCTATAACTGTGATGCATCACCTGTCCTCTTGATCAAGGAGGCCATGGAGACCCCATCAAATGGACTTGAACCAGTGTCAAGTCTGCAAAGAGGAGGGTCAATATATAGGAAACATTTCCTCCATGCTTCCCAGTGAAGCCAGCATGGTCGAGCAGGACCTTTGATTTATCTTCGCATAGATGGAACTAGTAAAAAAAGTGGAGCCAGGGGCTTCTCCCAAGTCCATGTGACTCCTGAGGAACAGATCCTCAAACAGCCTTAAGAGTAAAAATAAATTGGTTTATCTGGGCCAACTGTTTGGTCTTAAACACCCAAAAGGAAAGTATAACCAAAGATTAAAGGGGTCAATATAATTCTTTAAGACTCCATGTGTATAGCTAAAAGCTACATAACAAGAAACAGTGCCAGACAGGAGTTGAGTTGTTGGCCAGGGTGGCCCAAGAGACTTCCAGACAGTAACCCAGCATAGAACTGGGAAAATGAACAGATCTAATGGAATATTGATAACTGATTGGTGCTAGATGAGGAACAGCTGACCTTCCTAAAACAAAGACCTCTAGATAGGCTGACTAGATTCAGCAGATGGACAAGCACTGGAGAATGGCTGGGGTACCGACAACACAGTGGAAAGTAACAGGGATGACAGAGTAAGAATATATGGGCTCTGGGTGGCGGGGGGAGGGTAGACTATGGGAGGGTGCTATTTGGGATGTGGGTATATAGATGAATAAGATTGTTTGGATGGTATGTATGAAATACACACACAAAAAATCAACAAATAAAAAAATGAGTTATATATGAGGAAGAAGCATAAAAATTTGCTCCATGTTAATTAGTAGAGGTGAAACACATTACCACTGAAATCTACCCACTGATTTTATATCCATACTTAGGTGGATCTCAGAAAGTAACTGTGACTTGTAATAATCAGATACATAGAGATTAGAGATGCATGTGCAAACACCTAAGTGTTTAGCAGCATTAAAAATGTAGGAAACAGCATATTTTAAAATGAAATGGAGATCTTCTTTCAAGGGTAAAAACTCATTCAATTTTATGTCTTACAGGGTTTGTACTGAGTTCAATATTGTATGACTGCAATT
>NW_008352391.1:3525089-3541417 GCF_000622305.1 Nannospalax galili
ATTGTTATTGAATATGTTAATGCTGTAATGAAATGCTTCTAATCATGTGATTATTAAATAAATAATTTTATAAAAAGCTAAACAAATTATCACTTTCTACTTTAGTCTAAATTTAACAAATTAGGTCTCCACCATCTAGTTCTCACAAGCAATGTAAATTTTGTATAAAATATTTAACATCTACTTAGTGCTTCAGAATGCCTTTCAGAGTCATTTCACTTATCTTCTCTGTTTCTTGTATGATCTTTCTTTCAATATGTGACTAAGTATAAAGATACCCAGTTTCCAATAACATCATCCAATTATCTCTCTTCATGAGAGTTTAGAAATGGTGGTGCACACCTTTAATCCCAGCACTTGGGAGGCAGAGGCAGGAGGATCTCTGTGAGTTCAAGGCCAGTCTGATCTACATAGTGAGTTCCAGGACAGCTGGGGCTACAGGGAGACCCTGTCTCAAAAAGACAAAAAAAAATTGACACCCTAGAATCTCAATCATCGATCATATTTTTTATTCTTTAGAAGCTATTGCACAAATACTAAGAAAATCTTATTAAAATCAGCTTATTTGTATTTTAAAAGAATGTTGATAGAAAAAATACTACTTAGTAAGAAAAGCAGTCTTCCAATATCACTAAAATATTCCCAAGATTTGTATAAATGATCTCGTCTGCTTCTATCGCAAGTAAGCCAATTATTATGATAAACATTTAGACTTCAACAAATATCAAAACTACAGCACTGTTTATGAAAGGAAGTGATGTGAGAAATGTGATCAATATTTTTAATTTCTTACTGCACACCAAGGACTGAAGTACTAATTTATAGATATGAAGGACCTGTTCCCCATTCCAGCAAATCAACATGAAATTCTATGAGAAATATGAAGATGAACTGAATCTGCCTTGAGGATGGTCTTGGCTCATTCACTCAATAAAGGCATTTACCAAGAGTTAATTACACTTCTGTCAAATTTTGAAAATTCAGTAAGATTTACCCAGGTATAGGAAATACAAATAACAAAGGTATGTGTGAGAAGGGGAACATCAAAGATGATGACAAAAGTAGCTAAATACATGGATGTTTGAGAAATCACAGAGCTCAATAAGCCTGGAGCAAGAGATGACTTAAGAGTATAAAGAAAAATGACTCAATATTCCATCACACATTTGATTATAAGAGTCTAGAGTACCCTGGCAATGAAGCAGTTTGGGATTTTACCCAAGGAATTATGGGAAACTAATGGGGAAATCTTAATGGAAGGTGATATAACCATATCTCTATAAGTACTTTTATTCTACCCGGTAAGATTAAACTCAGCTAGAGCAGTTGTAAATTCAGTACAGGTATTCAAAGGGAACAACCTACATTGATTGAAGATAATTAATATAGAAATGCTCTTTTTCCTTCTTTTCCTATTTCCTATCATAAAATCAAGTACGTATCTGGAGGAAGTTTCAGCCCTTCGCTCCAGCATTTCACCAACCCACCTGCTCACTCTACCTCCAAGGTAAGTGCCTAATACAATTTAGGACACTGAGGAAAGGAATCAAATCTGTTCGGCTTGGCTTCTGTGGGACACATACCCATCCCAAGATGAGTTCACTGCCTTCCTTACACATTAAGAACCAGGCTGGTGGCACTCACCTATAATCCCAGCTCTAGGAAAGGAGGCTGAGGCAGGAGATTGCAAGTTTGAGGCCAGACCCTGTATCAGAACAAAAGAGAAAATAATAAAGAAAAGGAAGTATCCACATTAGACGTCAGAGTTCCAGGTCTTCCCTTTTGAAGGAGGTTGACAATCAGGACCTTTCTGTATACCTCTGCTCTTACAGTTTCATCCGAAATAGAGACCACTTGCTGTTTCCGTTGCAGACTGTTGCACACTGAAAGGTCCACTCTGGTCCCTCAGGTGAGGGCGAGATCCAGATCTGGTCATGAATTAGGAAACCTCATTTTGACCACAGAAGCACATCTCCCTTTCCAATCCAGTTTTAGCAATAGTAAAGCTAGTATTTCCACCTTTAGAGGAATATTAGGACAATTTATTGTTTCATCCTCAACCAGAAAAGAACTCCTAGCAACATACTGAGAGACAGCCCATAGAACTATATAGATGAGTAAAGGTGGATCTTAGCAGAGAGGAAGAAGAGTCAAAGTGACCCATAGGTACAGCTTTCTCCAAACATCTTCTCTACTATGATTGCAGAGAGTTCAATTCAATGAAAAGGTCATCAATTGATCCAGTCAGGGAAAGCAATTTCTAACATGAAATCTCTGGTGCAAGTAGATGTAGCATAAATTCCTGGCAGTGCTGGAATCTGTGCCCTCAGCCCACAGCACCAGCAGAAGCCAAGCAGCACCCTCCCCATCTGTTGGCTATCAATCCAATCCTTCATCTCCAATCTGTTAGTGCTGTGCCAGTGAGAGAGGTCTTTATTAGCACCACATAGATAATGAATTCCCTGCAGGTCGGCTGAAACCTGGCATCCCTCCAAATTAAAGATTCACCCAGCAAAGATTCACATTTCCAGGAAAAGCAGTGTTAATCATTAGTGATATGCAGAAAGCATCTGCAATTTGAAGTAAAATTGTCAGTGTCACTGGCATCTCCCATTGAACCTATATGTGTAACGCATCCCATTTCTCCATTTTCACTGTAAGAAATCCCAGGCCTAAAAATCCAATATTCCATCATCCTTGGATTAATATTTTTCTAGCTCCCTCTGGACCTATGTTCTCATGTTGTGAAATTCAAAACTGTCCAAAGAAAATGTGTGTTGTGAATTGAAAATTTCTCTGATAGCTTGCTGACTCCGTTATTTTTGTTGTTGTTGTTGTTGTTGTTTCTAATAACATGGAGAATTAGGGGAAATGCGTATAATATACAAAGAAACCAATATAACATTTTGGTAGCTATGGGACTTCATCATGTTCTCCAATACATCCCAAAAGATGCTTTTTAGTTTTAAAAACTTACTGAACTACATAAAAACAGTAACATCATAACTTGATATATTTAACAATACCACATTGATATTGGTTGAAATATGTGAATGTAGTACATCCCACCATTTTATAGCCTGGGACGTCATTTAGTTCAGAAGTTATTCCTAACTACTTCTTGCTGCTACTAGCATAAAGCAGTTTTCCCCATAGTCTATTTCTTCACTGACCTTTACATATGTGAACACTCTGCTCTTGATTCTCCCCAGCAGAGTAGGCACAGAGAGTGATGTGTTTCTACTTGGCTGCATTTATTTTTTGTTAAAGGAGCATCAGTGACTTCACAAACCCCCCTGTCAGCACTGTTCAAATGAATGGATGATGATCAAATGTGAGAATCATTCAATACAAAAGAAAGAAATAGTTTGAGCAAAGGAGTAAAATAATAACTTCCTTTTAATGAGCAAGAATTGCAGTTTTTAATAAGAGAAAGGAAATATACAACCAGAGAGGATTATCACTCAAGAACTGTTTTATATTTGACTACACATATGCACATGCATTCTCTCTCTCTCTCTCTCTCTCTCTCTCTCTCATACACACACAGAGAGAAACAGAGAGACAGAGAAAGTAAGGGACAGAGAATCTAACCCTACTTACATAATCCATTAATCAAAGCTAATTGAGGGTTGAAAGAAAAACTTTGTAAAGAGTAAAGTCAAAACATTTTATCAGTCTTTTTTGTAGTCCAGAATGAATTGTCCCTATTACTACTTTTTATTTCAAAGAAAAACCGTTGTCAATCAAGATGCCTGGAATTCAGGCAAAGGGTGTTTGGAGACATTCACCCAGTGTCGATATCCTTACAGTAACCACATGTTTCTTGAAGGAAAACATAAGTTGGGGATCTGGAAAACATATCTTCTCACTTCCTAGTAGTATGTGCACATGTGAGACTTAATTTGAGATTAAAGATACTCTTTTTTAAATTTTATGTGTATGCATGTATTGCCTGCATGTAGGTAAGTGCACCCGTGTCATGCAATGCCAGTGGGGGTCAGAAGAGGCTGTCAGATCCCTGGGGACTGGAGTTACAGACAGTTGTTAGCCACCATGTGGGTGCTGGGATATGAACCTGGGTCTTCTGCAAGAACATCCAGTGTTCTTAACCACTGAGCCATTTCTCCAGCCCCCAAGATTAAAAATACTCTTATCAAGTTGACTCCATTGAGTAGAGACTATTAAGTTCACAATTGGGGAAAAGGAGAGAAATTTCACTATTATCTGATTTATTTTATGTTTCTCATGTGTGTGTGTACATATGTGTGTGCGCATTCATGTGGAAGCTATAGAACATCATGTAGGTAAGAGGACAACTTCAGGAATCATGCTTAGGAACACTGTCCACCTCCTTTGAGATAGGGTCTCTCATTGGCCTCGGGCTCACCAGTTAGGATAGACCGACTAGCCAGCACACTCAAGGCATCATCTTGTTTCCACCTCCCCACCACTGGTTACAAACACACCACTAGCCCGGGATTTTTATGAGTTCTAGGGGTTGAACTCAGGGCCTTGTGTTTATAGGGCAAGCATTTTACCAGCAAACCTTTTATGGACTAGGCCATCCCTGAAGCCCTACTTTTGTTTTTAACTGCCTAAAAAGGACAGGTAGCTGAGCTTAGCTTGATAGGTCTTCCAGAGTCAGGTTTTTTATCCTAAAGTAGTAAAATATTGTCTCAGAACAAACTAAAGCAAAGAAAACAATAACAAATGAATACAGACTCATAATTTATCTAATATGAAATGTCTCAGCTCTGGAATGTTCTCTATGCCCTTATTGACTGCCAACTTTAGCAACTGCCTCTTTGGTTCATTAACAGTCAGCTGCCTCTTTACTCCCTGCAGATCAATGATAAGGCTCAACTCATGAGTCATAGTTACATCACATTGTATTAATTTGACCTAATGTGCTATTTCTTAGCTTAGAGCTTCATTCATCTTTTAATTTTCTCCATGTGCCAGAAAGAGCAACTCACTGGGGACAGCATGGCTCCAACTTTCTTCTACTGACTTTCTGCCTCTTTTGGAAAGACCTATCTGCAGAGAAAAACAGAAATGTGACAATTTGACTGGACGTGCTTGTACCTCTAACCTGGTAGGGACTTCAGGTCAAAACACCAGATCCTATTCCTTGATGGCTATTTGATCAGTTTCCTTGCTTATAAAAGTAGGACATTATTTTTTCATTAGTAGCAATTTTTACCCATAGTATTCAGTATGCCATTCAAACTGACACTGAGATGCTAAAGGGAGAGCAGTCTCCTTTGCTCCTTCTTTCTCCCCATTGCCTAAAGAATAAGTACTCAAAGAAGTTAGACTTACGTTCCTAGAAAAGGCTTCGAAGTCTATATAATCAGCCTTTTCACAACTGGAGGCAGACAGCCATATAAATAGTGTGGGGGGGGTGTTGTGTGTGTGGGGTGTGTTTGCATGCCTGTGATGTACTGTTGGGATAAGTTAGGAGTGCCTGGAATGTAGAGAATTACCAGGCCAGAGACCTCCTAGTGAGGATGGCAGGAAACTGGCCCGCTCCATTCTAGATACACTGTCTCTTACCCAACAACCCCCAAGCAAAACTATTAGGTCTCTAATCCTTTAATCCTAACTGGGTCTCTTGTAGATCATGTGCCCAGAGGACAGGACAAAGGCCACATAGCCTTAGAAGTCCCCTCCTTCCCCCTACCTGTCTGCCTGCCAGGAAACCAACCCCACCTCTTTGCCCACAAAACTTTCCTATATAAACCTGTTTCCACCATAATAAACAAGTTGTCCACTGACACAGTTTCAAGGGTGTTTCTTCCCACTGTAATCGCTGCCGCCCAAGGCCCCTCTCCCCCGATCAGTCTCTCTCCTCTCCCTGACTTTCTGTGATGGGGGCCCATGCGCAACGGTCTTCTGGTAGCATTGGAGTTGGGCCGAGGGCCGGTGGACAGCTGGTGCCCAATGTGGGGCTCAAGAAAGGCTCTCCATGCACAGGAGAAGGGTGAGTACTCCCCAACAGAGGATCATTGGCTACTAAGCCTTGGCCATCCTGCTCTGAGGATGGCATTCTCTCCTTTCCCTCTTTTCACTTTCGGTTTGCACCTTCAGGAGGGACTATTCAAGACGAAAGAGCAACTGAAGCTTCTGAGCAGGGCAACTCTCTGATGTTAGCCAAAGGCTCCTAGTCCTCTGAATGGACCCCCAATTGCCCACCCAGGTGTCAGCAAAGACCTCCTATCTATACATTGCTCTACTGCAAAACCCAGTAACACAGTGACCAATTAAAAGCTACTAGGGTGGTCACCGGTTTTCTAGAATTTGTGGTCAGGCTTGCGTTCTGGACTAGTTAGGAATTCCCCGTGACCTCTGGGTCTCAGGAACATTCCTCTAGGACTTGGCATTTCACCCCCCTTTTCTTTTCTGTCATGGACAATACCCCTGGAAATTTGAGGGATCCCAAATCAGGGGTGTCTGGGCTCTTCTTAAAAATAGAGGGGTTAAACTCTTTCAGAAAGAGGCTCCTTTTAGGATAAAGTCCTACAACTAGCCCCTTGGATGGCCTCCAGGGAACCATATGACTCAGAAGTCTGGACCAGGGTAGCCTACCTAGCCAGACAGAGGGAGATCGAAGACAGCTCCCCCCTTCCCTCCAATTCCTCCCCATCGTTGCAGCCATCAGGCAGTGGGTAGGTACCCCCCAACCCACAATATCAGAGAAAGTTCCTCCTTGTCCCAACCCTTCCCCTGAGGACTCAGATGAGGAATGCCCAGGAGACTGCCCCGTGGCCAACCTGGCCTCCCTGGAACAGGCCATAGAAAATATCAGGAAAGAGTTAGCTAGTTTTAAAATTGAATCCTCACACCTCTATCCCACTGCCTTTGCCTCCTTACACACATGATGAAGCTAGGGACAAAGACCCCAAACCTCCCCCTAGGGAGAAACCCCAGTCTACTCCTACAGCCCTGCCAAAACCCGCCCCTTTGGCTACCCAACAGCTCTGCAATATCAGGGACACACAAAACCTAGAATATCAGGCCTTACCCGTTAACCTGGTCACCACCTTTCACAGGCCCCTACAATGGTACCCATATTCAGCAGGAGAATTTAAGGAACTCCAACAAGCTGTACGCAAGGATGTCATACATGCCCCCTAAACAAAAAGTATCCTCTTTGGCTTCAATGCCACCATGAATACAGCCCAAGACTGGTGAGACATCTGTAGGGCATCTCTGCCTGCCCCCTCCTCTTACAATGGGAGGCCCTTTTCCATGATGAGTGTATCCAACAGCACTGCAAAAATGCTGACCAAGCTGATATCAATTGGAACTTTGACACCCTCTTTGGTCAGGGCGACTGGGCCACAGAAGTCCAGCAAATGGGATTCCCACCTGGGTATTATGATCAGGTGTGCCTTTGTGCCTTGCAGGCCTGGAAGCATATTACCCCTCCTTCTGGCCCTACCTCTGAATCATCCCTCATGTTCCTCCAGCAAAAACCCATAGAATTCCTTGCTGACTTTATAGTCAGGTTCAAAACTAGCATAGATAGAAAAATTCTTGACCCTACAACAAGAGACATCATACTCTGCAAAATTGTTTGGGATGGGATGACCTCTGAATGTAGACAGGCCTGTCAAGGCTTAAAGGAAGAACATTATGATAAATGGATCATGGCCACCAAAAATATAGGCATGGCCACTCATAAGGCCACATCCATAGCTCAGGCTTTCTCAGCTGCCTTAAAACAAGAAGGTAAATGCTTTAAATAAGGGGATAGAGGACATTGGAAGAATAAATGCCCTTGAGATAACATCCAAACTAAAACAAATGAATCCCCTAAGACAGCCTGCCCTCACTGCAGAAAAGGATTCCATTGGAAATATGATTGCTGTTCCAAATATGATACAGAAGGAAAGCCACTCCTGCCTTTAAACTTCTCTCAGGGAAGCCCTCTGCCCCACCAGTAAGAGGGCAGCCTCCTAAGGTCAGAACCTTATGGACCTCCATCATACTATAGAAAACTCACACCCCAATAGTTATCAAATTAGGGGGAAAACCCTTTAAATGCCTTATATACACAGGGCCCAATAAGACTATCATTAGGAGACAGGAAACCCCCTCAACATGGTCCTTACTACTGGGCCCCAAGTTAGTGGGGGGGGGCACCTCCCAAGCTTTCATCACTAAAGAAACCCTCACATGAGAGGACCTTGATGGAAACAAAGGCCAGATCTGCCCTTTGGTTGCTGACATGGCTACTTACCTACTAGAAAAAGACCTCCTCGGAGTTCTTGATGTAATTATCACCACTGGAGATGAGGGTCCTTCAATAGGCCCCAGCAGCCCATCTGACTCATGCCCCTTTTGCCCATTCACCGATCACCCCCAATTCTAATGGCCACTGTTAAATATCAATCTCCCTGCCTAGAATGGAACTCTGATGATCCCATCTGTGTTGAATAGTGGCCACTATCTAGGGAGAGATTACTAATCATTAAAAAACTTGTTAAAGAACAATTATAATTAGGACATATCTGGCCTTCCCGCAGCCCATGGAACACACCAATCTTCACCATAAGAAAAAGCTCGGGGGATAGCGCTTATTACAAGACCTAACGGCCATCAAAAAAACATGCAAATTTGGGGATCCCCTCAATACAGACTCCCCCTGGTCTCAGCCATTCCTGGAAATACCCCCTTGTTATCCATTGATATCAAGGATTGTTTCTTCTCCGTTCCATTACACCCAAGAGATTATAAGAGATTTACCTTTTCCGTCTCCGCAATCAATAATTCTGGGCCTGCAAAAAGATATGAATGGACTGTTCTCCCCCAAAGAATGGCTAGCAGCCCTGCCATTTGCCCAGAAGCAGTTTCTTTTGCCTTAAAACCCCATATTAAAAAGGGACTCCATGTTTGCCATTATGTGGATGACATCCTTGCCTGGTATGAACCCCTGCTACCCTTCCCAGACCTCAGGGATCAATTAATATCCTCCCTTGAGGCCTCTGGCTTTAAAATCACTCTGACAAAGATTCAGCTGATGCCACCCATAAAATTTCTAGGCACTGAAATTTCCCTAACAACTATGAGGCCACTAAAACCTGTCCTTTCCTTCCCTTCCCAACTTACCCTGGTTTCCTTACAGAGTTACCTAGGGAACCTCAGCAGGCTCAGGCCTTGGCTCCCACTCTCTACAGACACCTGTCAACTCCTCTTCAACCTCCTAAAAGGGGACAAACATCCTTCATCCAAATGCTCACTCACAGTGGGAGCCAACAGGGCATTAGCAGCCATCAACAAATCCCTTCAAGAGATGACCCTACACCACTATAAGCCCTCCTCCCCAGTTCACCTCCTGATTTTCAATTCCTCCCCAACCCTCATTGGAGCCCTCCATCAACCTCAAGGGGTCCTCGAATGGCTTCACACCCCTATGTGGCAATGCGCCCACTTACTAACCGAAATGGACACTTTGGCTAACATGATATGTCAAGGAAGAAATCGTTCCTTACAGACCTTAGGGAAAAAAACCTGACAAAATCATCACCACCTTTTCACTCTCTGATGTCCAATGGCTGATCCATAATCACTGCCCAGATAGCTGTTAGCCTAATGGGATTTCTGGGACAAATAGACAACCACTTTCCCAAAGATAAATGGATTGCCACCCTACCCTCCCTCCCCTGGCTCCCTCCTGGTCTGTTCTCCCAAACCCCTTTGGAGGAAACCATTGCAATCTTCACTGACAGGGGCTCCCGGGGAGCTGCTGCTGTCCTCTATAAGGACACTGCCCAACTACCCACTGTCCTCTTCCAAAAACGTCCTCATAATTCCCCCCAATATAAAGAATTATATGGAGTCTACCTTGCCCTAAAAGAGGTACATGAGCCCACCAACCTATACTCTGATAGCATTTATGTCATTAACCTTCTCCCCTGGATCTCGTGATCTTTTGTTAAACTCAACTAAAACCCCTTATCCCCCTTGCTCATTTCCATATCCACCCTTTTTGAGGGATGTAAATAGCCCCTCTATATCCAACATATCCATTCCCATAGCCCCTTGCCAGGACCGCTTACAGAAGGTAATGCCCTTGCTGATCACATTGCCTCCCATGGGGCCTTCCATTCTACCCTTACAAAAGCTAAAAGGTTTCACACTCTTACCCATACAAACCTCAAAGGACTCCAAGCCCGATTCCCTAACACCCCTACAGCCCACCTAAAATGGATCCTAAAAACCTGCTTCTCTTGTGCCTCATTAATACATACCCCTGCATTACAAACTCTGGGTACCAACCCCCTCGGCCTGAAAGCAAACTCCCTCTGGAAAATTTACATTACTCATCTCCCCCAATTTGGCCATCAAAAATTTGTTTTTTTTACTGTGGAAACTTATTCCAAATTTGGGCCACTGCACAAACTCAAGGAAATTCAAAAAAACGTATTGCCCACATGCTCATGACATTTGCCATTATGGGTCTCCCTCAACAGATAAAAATGGACAATGGCCCAGCCTTTGTCAGCTCAACCTTTAAATCCTTCTGCTCCCACTGGGACATATCCCACCATACAGGAATCCCTTATAATCCTCAAAGACAAGGAATTATCGAAAGAACCCACCAAACCTTAAAAAACCAACTCACAAAAGGGAGGTAATTACCCTCCCAACATACAACTGTCTATGGCACTAGCTACCTTAAATTTATTAAACATTTCAAAAAATTCAACAGAACCCCCCATAGTCCTCCACTGGAAAAAACCCAGAACCCTCCCACAGATAATGGTGAGATGGAAGGACCCTCTGGAAGGACTCTGGAAGGGTCCTGACCCATTGCTAACAATGAGAAGGGGCTTTGCTTGTGTTTTTCCCCAGGATCAACCAAGGCCTATTTGGGTCCCTTCCAGAAATGTCTGACATGGCCAGACTCTCTCTGACAGAGACAAAGCAACGCAGAAAGAGAAAACGTCGCCCGAGGACAGCACACAATGTTACACGGTGGGACGCCCATGACCTGGTTTTGCAAGCCCAAGTGGCCTGCCCCCAAAATGCCTCACTCTTAGTCATTCTCATGGCCATTCTGGTTATACTCCATTCTAACTGCACTTCAGCCCAGACAGTACTCAGATGGTGGTTCTTGGTCAAGGAAACTTATGAAAAGGGTAACCAAGTCACCAGCACTGCTGGCTACTCCTTAAGGAGGTGCCAAACAGCTATAACTATCCGTATTCAGCCCCGCTCCCCCTCCAAGCAACTGGATGCTTATGCATTCTTTCCTTTTAGAAATTCGGATGACTGCCTACAAGACAAAGACATCTATGGCGGTTGTCGGATACTGGTCACGCCGCATAGTAAAAACCCGAAAACAATACAGCATTTATCGTGAATATATAGCCAAAAGCACACTGGAGTTCATGGCAAGCTTTATAGTAACGGGTTTGCATCATACCCCAATGCTGACACACATATATCCTGTCAGCTGGTACCAGCGCCACAATTGAAACAGATTAAATCACATATCCTCTCTTGAGGATGAGATTAAGGAATGTTGTTTTTATATAAACAAATCCAAAACCATTGAACAAAATGTCAAAACTCTCCAAGACCTAAAGCATAGTCTCCGGGCCCTCTCCAATCCAGGAGGGATCCCATGGTTTTCCAACTCCCTCCTTGCTTGGCTCTTACCCTTGTTAGGCCCCCTGCTAGCCTTTTATACCCTGCTTCTCATAACACTCTAATTCAGTTTTTCAAAAGTGGCATACAGGACATCATTAAAATCACCACCAACCGAGTCTTGGTCCAGTACCAAACTATCCCTAGTACCTTCTCCAATTTTGATGGCATTCACCTCTTATAAAAGACAAAGGGGGAGATGTTGGGATAAGGCAGGAGTGCCTGGAGTGTAGAGAATTACCAGGCCGGAGACCTCCTAGTGAGGATGGCAGGAAACTGGCCTGCTCCATTCTAGATACACTGTCTCTTACCCAGCAACCCCCAAGCAAAACTGTTAGGTCTCTAATCCTTTAATCCTAACCGGGTCTCTTGTAGATCATGTGACCAGAGGACAGGACAAAGGCCATGTAGCCTTAGAAGCCCCCTCCCTCCCTCTACCTGTCTGCCTGCCAGAAAACCAACCCCACCTCTTTGCCCATGAAACTTTCCTATATAAACCTCTGCTTCCACCATAATAAACAAGCTGTCCACTGACACAGCCTCCCGGGTGTTTCTTCCAGGTTGTGCTTGCTGCCGCCCAAGGCCCCTCTTGCCCCATTGGTCTCTCTCCTCGCCCCAACTTTCCGTGATGGGGGTTAGTGCACAACGGCCTCCCGGTAGCAGCAGAGTTTGGGCAGAGGGGAGGCCGACAATGTACGTGCATGTATGTGTGTTCACATGTATGGCACGTGTGTGGGGATATAAAGGCCAGAAGTTGACCTCTGACATCTTTCTCAATCACTCAACACTTTATTTACTAAGGCAGTACCTCCTGATGAACCCAGAGCTGATCGATTCAGATAGTCTAGCTACCCAGCTTGCCCCCCAGGAATCCCCTTATCTCTACCTCCCAAGCTCTGGGATTACATGTAAGCAGGCATGTTTGTCCAGCTTTTATATTAGTTCTGAGAATCCAAACTCAGGTCTCACACTTGCACACCAAGCAATTTATCCACTGGGCCACCTCCCCAGACCTAAAGATACATATTTCCAGTATCTCTTTATTCTCACACTAATAACATCACCTCTTTTGTGGACAGGAATCTGAGGCAGGATTTCTACATCTTTGTGAAAAAGTGATAAGAGAAACAGAGAGGTACAGCAAAGGGAGCAACTTGACAAAGCATCTCAGGTAGAAACCTCTTTAGCATAGCTAGGGTCCACCAAACAAGATCATATGGAAGACAGCAGAACTGTCTGGAACTACCTTGGGAGTGTACACATATCCATGGCACACTAAACAAAATCAGCCACTCATCAGCCACTACATAAGCTCATATACAGTGCTTAGAGGACACACAATTTTTAGGAACCCCGCTCCCCATCTCAAACAGCTCATCTAGTTGTGTGTGTGTGCTATGTATAGTTTGACTGGATGTAGAATTAGAGGTTGAAAAGTTACTTTGTACAGCTGGCTTCATCCTTTGTCCACTAGTTTCCATCACTGCTCTTCAGCAGTGTGAGTCCCTGACTCCTGCTCCTTATACGGAAATGCTGTTTGGGGTCTCTCTGGAAGGCTTTTGAATCTTCTGTTTCTCTTGCTACTTTGTATTTTTTACAAAGATGAGTAGTCTGGGCATGAATCATTCCTTCTTTACTGTGCTAGATCCTTGGTAGGCCACTCCATCTAAAACTCATGCTAGATTATGTGGAATCTTCTAGTGCTGTGTCCTTATGGCTGTTTTTCCCATAACTACATGTGGAGGCCAAGTTCAGAGGCTAGGGACAGAAGTTTGTGAGGAGTTGGTAGATTAAATAAAATTTGCATTCACTAAAAAATGGTGCATGCTTTATTTTTTCTGCTGGACAGGCACAGACTGGGCACAAGCACATGAGCCCTTGGTCCCAAGGACTTCTTTAGGAAATCACATAATAGTGGCATCTTGACAAACTGGTTATATCATAGACTGTATCACTGTTTCCTTTTGGGGTCGCCAGACATCCAGTGTGAGCCACTTTGTTCTGACTCGTAACCCTCTGGAGGTCTAGCTTTAGCCACGAAGGCTCATACTGGAAACCCATCTCAGCACCATGTTCTCTAAGCATAACTGGGCCCTCATCCCCTTGGTCCTCTTCAGCACAGCCCTCCTTTGGAAACTCTGATTAGTTGTGAGGCTCCTGGATTCGTTCTTTATCCTCTACTATATGTTTTTATCTTCTTATTTTAGATATTAGGATAGTTCATGAATGTCTTCCAAACCTCACATTTCATTCTTACTCTAATGCTTCTATTTTCCAGAAACTTTCTTTTACTCTGTATGGTAATTCTCTCTTCAGCAGGAGACACCTACCCAGACCCCCAGCAGATGCTTGTAACCTCAAACTGCACTAACTCTACACATGCTGGTTTTCCTAAACATATGTGCTGACAACAAAGTTTAATTTACAAACTAGACACAGTAATAGAGTGACAGCAAGAACTAAACATATAACAGAACAATTATAAGAATGAGCTATAATAAAAATTGTGTAAATATGGTCTCAATATTTTTAAACTATATGGAGCATAGGTTACCATGGTAACTGAAATTATAGAAAGTCAAACCTCAGGGGACTGCTGTAGTATTTTCCTTTTAGATAGAGTGCTGTTAGGTCGTTTCCCTTGTCTGTCTGAGAGCACTAATATTGTAACTGTTTTAAAACCTTCATTTGTATGAATGTTTTTTTTTTCCTTCTCCAAGTTTAGGAGATTTCATACTGTAATTTCACTGGACGGATTCTCTGTGCTTTTAACATTCGTCTTCTTACTCTTCTAACACATGGGTTCTTTATCTCATTCTCTTTGTATCCCAGAATTCTTGGGTATTGTGGTGAAACTTGTTTCATTTTTCATTCCTTGTTGGTTTTGGATGTAGTATTTCATGAACCTTGTCCTCCATCACTGATGTTCTTTTCTCTGCTTGTCTATTGCTGATGCTTTGCACTGTGGTTTTTATTTGGTTCATTAAGTTTTCTTATTTCCAACATTTATATTTTTTCCTCAGCTTCCTTGCTGAATTTTCCTTCCACATTGCTGACTCCTTTCCATTTGTTGCTGATTTTATCACCGATTTTGTTGACTTTTTCCTCTATGTTATTCACTTTCCTCTCCAGGTCCTGGGTTGAATTTATCTGCTTGTTTGTATCCTCTTTAAAATCACTGATCATTTTTACCAGAAAATTTTTGGAATCTTCATCTGGAATTTTACCTATTTCAGCATCTAGTTCAGTAGTTGAGGAGTTATGGTCTTTGGGGGAATGATGGATGTTGCCTCTCCTCTTCATGTTTCTTGAATTGCTTTGTTATGATTTGTACAACTTTTGGTTTGGGCATCTCTTCTGGGTTTACGGATAATCATGGTATGGAGCATCCTGGCCTTGAAGACTTGATACCAAATGACTCAGGCAGGGTGACACAAACTGCTGTAGTAACCACACGAAGCCCATTTGGAAGAAATCTCTGCTTCCCCCACTCCTACTAGGAAACTGCGCAGCTCAACTGAGGTCAGCCCACCTCCCTTCCGCAGACATCTATGTGTGTCTGTTTTTCCCCTGTATCTTCTTGCTTCCTACATGACTTTCCAAAGCTCTTCCTCTGCTTCTGTCTTTGAGATACAGTCTACTTTTTCTTATTCTAACCTGTCTATCAGCTCACACAGAGGCAGCCTCAAGTGTGCCATTTCACCCGGAACTCTAAAAATCTTTGTATTGCTTAAAAATTCTTCCACTAACTGTACATTTGCCTTCTATTTCAAATTTTTAGACTTTAAGACTTAAAATTTAATAGAAACTTAATTTTTCTCTCATGAAAATTAATAAATAAATGAGAGTTACTAAATATATTATTCTAAAGATTACTCTGATCATTTATGTGCTGGTTGGCTTTTGTCAACTTAACACAAACTGGAGACACCTGGGACAACAAACCCTCAGACAAGGAATTTCCTCCATCAGATTGGCCTGTAGCCATGTCTGTAAGACATTTCCATAATTGTTAATTGATGTAGGAGGGCCCAGTCCACTGTGGGCAGCACCACCCCCAGCAGGTATGACTGGGCTGTAGAAGAAAAGTAGCTGAGCAAGCCAGTGGAAGCAAGCCAGCAAACAGCATTCCACCATGGTCTCTGCTTCAGTTCCCGTCTCCAGATTCCTGCCTTGGCTTCCCTTAGTGATGGACTGTAAGCTTTAAGAAGAAATAAACACTTTCCTCCCAAAATTACATTTGGTCATGGTATTTGCAACAGTAACAGAAAGCTAACTAGAACAATTTAGAAAATAAATTTTCATGTATACCTTTATCAAAATCACAAACATGAATAAATTGTACTATATAATATCAGAAAACATTGACATAATTATTTAGTCTAAGTTCTTGCTCTATGTCAATCATCAGTGAAAAAATTATGGTGACCAGTCTTTAGACAGAGGAAGTTCTGTCTTTGAACATCATCCTCCTCATTAAAAAATAGAAAGTCAAACGGGCTAGTTTATATAAACTTGAATAAATGCAAGATAATCTAAGAGTCCAGTGTATAACTCATTAGTAGATCACTTGCCTAGACTGTATAAAGCCCTGAGTTCAATCATCAGTATTGCAAAGAAAGAGAAGGAAAGGAAGAAAGGAAGATAAAAGAAAAGAAAAAAGGAGA
>NW_008352391.1:3542123-3544276 GCF_000622305.1 Nannospalax galili
GAGGGAGGGGAGGGAATGGAAATTTCAAGACCAGAGGTGTGGATCAGTGGGAGAGTCCAGGCTCAGCATGCAAAGACTCAATCCCAGCACTGCAAAGACAGGGGAGAAAGATAAAGAGAGAAAGAAGAAAAAAACAAGAGTAAGGGAGGGAAGGATGGAGGGAGAGGAAAGAGAAAGAAAGAAAATATCCTCCAATTGCTGGGAAGAGGAGAGTCCAATTGCAAAACCAGACTTCAAGTTGCGCAGAGACCTCCAGGGCTACAGCTTTGCTGAGGTAAATTTTTTTATGATGCAGCTGCCTTCAAATAACTTCCCAAATATAGTCATATAAACAACTCCAGTAAACTCACTGAACCATTAAGCTAAAAATAAATTTAAACAACTTAATGGCACATCCTGAGCTCTGTTCAAGACCTGAGAAACAGGATGTCCTTCAAGGTATTAGTCCCAGGTGCTGAATCTAAACACCATCTTGCAGTCCCCCTCTGCTGCTGTGCAGAAAGGCTGTCCTCACCTGGTGGTGATCTGAGCCTTGGGCCCTCCTCGCTCGAGTCATCCCAGGCTTCCATTGTCCCTCCTGGTTGCTTATCTGTAAGATAAATCTGCTTTACATAAAACATTAAGATAAAATAAAAGAGAAAATCTAAAATTGGGGCTAGTTGTGCTTAAAGTAGGCTATTGTAATTCTGCTAAAATTGGGAAGTTATTTAAAGCTTTTTGAGCAAAAGGATGATTTGCTTGGAGCTATTAACTTTGCAAGCTCAGAATATCTCAACCCTGATGGGCTTTCTCCCAGCCCCTTAAATCTTCATATCCTTAACCTTTCCTCATATCATTTCTCAAGGACACCCCCACCCAGCCAGCTGCTGTCACCTAGATCTCACCATCACTAGGCTGCTGCAGACAGCTATGGTTTCCCCCAAGAAACCGCCTGACTGGCACCATTCAAAGCTGCAGTTTCCAACCTCAACCAATCCTTCACAACTGCTAGGATATCTTTCTGTCCATCCTTTGTTAGCCTCTTGTCCCTTTTTCTCCAGATTCCACCCCAACTTTGTCACTATTCCCAAATCTTGAATCCAATCCCAGGCTTTTTCAAAACAGCTTTTCCAGCTTCTTTCCACAGTTGTTGAATCTCTGTGTTTTGGTTTGAATGTGAAATGCCCTCCACAGACTCTGTGTTGAACATGTGGTCCCCAGCTAGAGGCACTGTTTGGGAAGGCTGTGGAACCTTTAAGAAGAAGTGGGTTACTAGTGGTGGGCCTTGAGGTTTTATAGCCCAACCCTATGTTCTGTTTGCCCTCTGCTCCCTGACTGTGGATGCAGTGTGACCAGCCACCTCATGCTGCTGCCGCTAGAGCTTCCCTGCCATGATGGACTAGGCCTCCTCAAACTATCAGAATATAAACCCGTCTTGTCAGACATTGGTCACAGCACCAAGAAAAGTTACTAATGCACTCTGTTCATTAAGCAGAACCAAGTAGGTGTCCAAAACAACCTGGGATTTTTTGACTCAGATTTTCAGTTCCTTCATCTACAAAATAGAAATACGGTTTCTCTCATGACATTGTAATAAGGATTAAATGAAGTATATGTAAGATATAAGCATAATTCCTACTGCTGAACTGATCACAGACTGAAAGAAACATTCTGTGTGCTAGATATTGTCTATGTGCTGGAGAAATAGCAGAGGAAAAGGCAGACTCTGTTCCAGCCA
Organism: Nannospalax galili; assembly: GCF_000622305.1. Taxonomy (NCBI): domain Eukaryota; kingdom Metazoa; phylum Chordata; class Mammalia; order Rodentia; family Spalacidae; genus Nannospalax; species Nannospalax galili. Next base: position 3,543,841 of record NW_008352391.1, read on the forward strand.
CACTGTATTTACAGCATAATGAAAGACAAGAAATAAGTATAGTACTAAACATGAGGCAGAAAGGCCAAGTAGGGAATACCATTGCCATAAGGACATTTCACAGAGAGCACGGGCCTGACAGAGGAGTCAGTGATGAGCTGCCTGAGAAAGTGACGCAAGCCAGGACTCTTAAAATCAGAGAATTCAAAGAGCAAAGATCTCTAAAAGATAGGAGCAAGATAAGAGGGCAGAGGAAGTGCTCCTGTGGATGGACCTACATGCGTCAGACACTGTAAAAAGTTAACAGGCCTTAATAAGGGAGATATGGATAAAAATTGGGTTAGTTTAAGGGAGGGGGGAGGGAAGGGTATATGAGGAACCTCGGGAATAAGGAGAAAGAAGAAGATCAACAGAGCTAGGATCATAGGAGCAAGGGTATTAGTAAGGAAGAAAGGGG
>NW_008352391.1:3545719-3606672 GCF_000622305.1 Nannospalax galili
TAGAGTGCAATTCAATATGGGGTGCAGGGTTAAGGGAAACAGCACAGAGAAGACACTGGAGATTTACAAACCATGCTTAAAATGTGGGATTTTTTTTTCTTATAAAGTGATAGAAACTACTAGAAGGCTTCAGCAGAGAAAGACATTATCAAATTTTTACTTTTTAAATATGCTTACCAAATCATAGTTCTCTAAAGCCTGCCTCCTTCCAAATTATGGATTTGTCTCTTGTAGTTATAGCCATGCCCTTTATGAGTGATAAGTTGGTTTTTAAATAAATAACTTCAAAACTTAATATGCAGATGACCACTTTCTACCTGTACCCCACAGAGTAGAAAAACAGTGAGCTGATTGTCCATAGTCTTTCTTATAAACCCTATTCACAAGGCATCCACACTTAGGACCTCCAAAGAGCCCCACCTGTAAACACCATCATGCTGCAGACTGGGTTTCAGAAAGCATTTGCAAAGGGTCACAAACACTCAGTACACAATAACAGCAAAGTCTAGGTAGCAAGGGATGTGCTTTATTTTTCACTAAAAAATTCAGTGTAGACTGGCATGGTGGCACACGCCCTTAATCCCAGCACTTGGGAGGCAGAGGCAGGCACTTCCTCTACAATAGCAGGAAGTGTTCTTACACTGAATTTTTTTTTTTTTAATTTGTTCTGGTCTTTTTGAGACAGGGTCTCCCTGTAGCCCCAGCTGTCCTGGAACTTACTATGTAGACCAGGCTGGCGCTGAACTCACAGAGATCCGCCCGCCTCTGCCTCCCGAGTGCTGGGATTAAAGGCGTGAGCCACCACGCCCGGCTAAAAAATAAATCTTTAAAAAAAAAATTCAGTGTCAATACAATGTTACTGATACTGGTGGTCTAGTCCTTATTATACCCTATATTTGAATAAACTCATGAAGTAAGCTTAAAGTTATCTTCTACCTAATCATAGGAATAAATAATCAAAATCCCTCACTTTCACTGTTCATTTTTAAACTCTCAAGTCCCCTTGTATCACTAAGTTCCTTATTAGGATCCTTTCCCTCTAAGGAACACACCCCAGATCACAGAAGTTCTAGCTCCCCACTGTTCCTAGGTCTCAGCTGAAGCAGAATTTGGAGTAACCCAACTCTACCACAGTACCAAAATAACCCTTCTCTAGACTGTCACCTTACTGTACATAATTCTTCGCAGTAATCATCACTATGAAAAGCAGTTGTGCTTACATTTTTGCAGGCCACATGAGAGTATAAACTCCACGACACATGAACATTATGATCTTTTCCATTGCAGGATCCCCAGCATGGAGTGACGTGCTGAACCTCTGTTAAGTAAATTAAAAAATCTCCATTTACAGTTCTGTGCTTGTATTTAATCTTCCCACTATTCCATGCTATGCTTTTTATCTCCAATGTAAAGAATGAGAACCAGATTTAAAAACATATTTATAACCAGGTGGGGGGGGGTGCGGGTGCGGGTGTGTGCGTGCATGACTAATCTTGCTTGGAACATGTGCTTATCCTGGACCAATCAGCTGATCACTGAGACCTGAGGAATGGGAAAGTCTGACTAGGAAGTCTGAGTCTTCTGCCTGTTCTTAGGGTGGGAAGGTTTGTGCTGTAGTTTGAATGAGAAAGGTCTCCCATAGGCTCAAGTATTTGAGCACTTTGTTCCCAGGCAGTGGTGCTGTTTGAGAGATCATGGAATCTTTAAGATCCTTGCTGGAGCCTTGCTGGAGTCCTGTGTCACTGGGGGTGACTGTGAGAATTCATAACCTTGCCCCACTCCTGTTTCTTCTCTGCTTCCAGCAAGTGGTTGATGATGTGAGCTGTTAGCTTTTGGCTTCTACTGCCATCTTATCTCTCTGGAACCAGAAGTCAAAATAAACACTTTCTTCCAGAATTGTTTTGATCATGGTGTTTTCTCACCACAACAGAAAGTAAACCAGAACTGAGTTTTGTGCAGCTGTAGAATATCAAAATCAAAATCCAATGCACCAGTCGAGTATAAATACATTCATATGGATGCTTTCGTGCCTATGTATTTCTTTTGGAGCACAGAAGTCGTCCACTTCACACACTGTAAAATGATGTGCTCTTTATATTTCTAAAACATAGTTTACAATAAGCATGTGCCATCCTTGCTTTCTATCGTCATCTTTTCTAAAACATATTTAGCAAATGAAAGTACCAAACAGGACTCACCAGACAGTTGAACTTTTAAGTCTGTAATACAATGATAATAATAAATGTCATGAGTTTGTCTTACACCATTCCGTGACTTGATAAAGGTGTAAAGTACTAAATACCCACTCCCCCACCTCTACTACACAGCCACCTTGTTAAAATAATCACATGGAGAAATGGCACCCTTAATCAGTTCTTGACTGTATTTCAAGTCTCATTAAGTCCCCTCACATATCAATATGAAAAGTTAATTTTTAAAAAATCTTTTTCAGTATTACAGCAAGAAAGAAAAGCTTGCACAGGACGATGACAACGTAACTTGGACTTACTTCCTATGATGAAGTCATCTAGAAGCAATGTGAGAATTGGAATTCTTTTTCTACTCTAGTAGGATACTACCATCCGGGAAATTATCTCCAGTTATAAACCAAAGACCAAGAGACATGGCTATATTTGCACTAGTTCAATGTAGTCATTTTACTGCTTTTAAATTCTGTATTCTTAGCTGAGATGTACTAGAAATTCACAGAAACTGCATGAGTTGGACTCTTCCAAGTGATATGTATCTTAAATACATGATTCAAAACTCCATGATATGAGAGTAGATTTTAAGTGTTCTCACCTAATAATAATAATAGTAATAATAATAATAATAGTGTTACTTAGCATCAGTCATTTCAAAATGTGTACATATTTCAAAATATCATATCATTTCATTAACAAAATTATGTGTATCTATGGTATACAACAGAAGGAGACAAGAATTGAGTTCCTACAGTAGGTGTTATCAATACAAAAAGATTTTGTTTATCTTCCAGTCACCTATTATAGGAACCAAAGGCAAATCTTCTCCGTTATTTAAAGAAATATTAGAAACTGGGGAAGCAGAGAACATGTACAACCTTCACAAAAAGGAAACATGATTTCAAATAATTAAAAGGTAATGAACTAGAGAATGAGGATGCTCTTAACTGCCTCAGTTATCTCACAGTTATAAAATGAGAGCAAATCTTAAGCATTATCACCACATTAAGTATGTGAGATAATATAGACAATTTCATTAGCATGATTTAGCCTTTTCAAGATGCACACATACTTCAAAATACCATACTGTATGCCATAAATATACATAATTTTGCTAACTAGTAATATTTAATGATAAGAAGGTAAATTATTGACCAATATCTCTTATGAACATAGATGCCAAAAAACTCAACAAAAATATTAGCAAATAGAATTCAGTAATGCATAAAAAAAACTATATACCAAAGACAAGCTTGTATGACTGGTTTGACATTAGAAAATCAATTAGTGTAAGCTATTATATGAACAAGCTAAAAGTCAATTATAGTGGTTTGAAGGAGTGTCCCCCATAGGCTCCTTTCAGAGAGTCACCAAGGCTGGGTAGCATGTGGCAGAGGAATCCCTGCATAAAGAAAGCACTGACAGGCCAAGAGGCTCTGAGAAATCATTGGATGGGAACCCCAAGATGTTGGAGATGCTAGAGCCATGAGACATCTGCCAAGCATAGCTGTGATTAAAGTGATTTAAAATGTCTTTTAAAATCCTATAGCTGACATTAAGAAATTAGATACAGGGAATGGTACCAACCAAAAGAGAGAGAGAGATGCATGTTGCATGCAGCAAATCTGGAGGGGCTGAGCCAGCTAAACTCTGTGGAAGTAAAGTCCCAATCATCAGACATGGAGCTACGGGATTTGTTGCTTGCCCTGCTGGTTTTTGGTCTTTTTTTGGCCCAGTATGTTCTCACTATGCCCCCAATCTTCCAAAACTTTTGAAAAAGGAATGCGTATTTGGTTCCATTTTAGGTTGGAAGGATGCAAGTTCTCTTTTGATTTTACAGGGGTTTACAATTAAAATTGCTAGCCGGGCGTGGTAGGCCACGCCTTTAATCCCAGCACTCGGGAGGCAGAAGCAGGCGGATCTCTGTGAGTTCAATGCCAGCCTAGTCTACACAGTGAGTTCCAGGATAGCTGGGGCTACAGGAAGACCCTGTCTCAAAAAGACCAAAAAAAAAAACTGCTTTGAATTTCAGGAGAGACTTTGGACTTTTGAATAACATTGAGACTGTTAGTGACTAAGGAACTTTTAAGGTTGGACTACATGCATTTGGCTTTATTATACAGTCTTGAGCCTATGGGGCCAGGGAGTGAAATGTCATGATTTGAATGAGTGTTCCTCCATAGGCTCCAAGTATTTAGACCCTTGGTCCCTAGTTCATGGCACTGTCTGTGGAGAGTCATGGAACCTTTAGGAGGTAAGACTGTGGGTGCTGCAGGCTTTGAAATACATAGCAATGCCCACTTCCAGTTCTGCTCTCTCTGATTCCTGTGCCTACTGGAAGATGTGAGCCCTCGGCTTTCTGCTCCGGCCATTTCTGCTACCACGCCTCCTTGCTACAATGGACTCTTACTCCTCTGGAACTATAGCCAAATAAACTCTTCCTTTTATAAGGTGCCTTGGTCATAGTGTTTTATCACAGCAACAGAAAAGTAACTAATACACAATCATATAATATTTTCAACCAAAAGAAGGCATTTGACACTATCCAATACTGATTTATAATATCAAGGAATTTCTTGATTAAAAATATCTTTTAAAATCCTATAGCTGACATTAAGAAATTAGATGTTTTTGTCTGATTATCAAGAATAAGCCAATGGTGTTTCTCTTACTACTTCTATTCAATATCACACCATAAGTTCTTATAATGTAATAAGAAAAAATTTTTAAAGGGACAAATGTCCCTAATCTGTAGAAGGTTGGTTTCAAGACCCCCTGAAGATACCAAAATATGCTGGTGTCCAAGTCCCTTATATAAAATGATAATATGTTTTATATAATCTATGATTACCTTATCTTTTATATAAATTGCCTCTGGATTACTTGTAATATCTACTTCAATATAAATACTATGCAAATATTTTTATATTATTTAGGGAATAGTAACGAGAAAAAAATCTGTATGTATAGTGTAGCTGTTAACTTGAGTTGACAGTTAAAACTAACAGCACAGATAGAAAAAACATTCATAACCATGCATGTGGTTGAAATATCTTCAGTACTTCTGTGATGAACTAAAAGAAAGGTGGACATAGAGTGGAAATGGAAATTTCCATCAGAAATGGAGCTAGAAAGTGGAATGGAGAATGGACACTTTTGTTTAGATGACATATTTATTTATGTGTGGGGTGACACATTTGAAATGAATTTGAATTTTTTTTAAAATTAAAAGGAAAAGGTGTACATAAACTTAATGTAGGAAGGGCAACAGAAACAGAGGAATTTGTGATGAGGAGTTTCAGCTTGGGAGGGAACACTTTGAATATGCCTATGGTCTGACATGAAGAACTTATGAAAATAAAGATGCTTAAGATACAGAAGTCAGAGTCAATAATCCATAAAACAGTCCTTCCTAGAAGCAGTGGAGGACAGGATTCAGAATATACGTGAAGGAAGACACAATGTATGCTGATGCTAAATGTCCCTAAAATTGTCATTGATCACTGACTGAGAATAGAAAGTGAACAACTGAGCCAATGTCTCTCCAAGATTCTGGAGTTTTCTAGCTTTCAAAAGCATATCCACCCCAGCTACTTCTTTTAATTTCCTCATTAATTTTCCTCTCAGCCTTAGCAAAAAGCCCCTTTGGGGCTGGTGAGATGGCTCAGTGAATAAAGGTGCTTGCTACCAAGGCTGACAAGCTGAGTTTGATGCCAGGAATCCACATGGAAAGAATTGACTCCCACAAGCTGTCCTCTGACCTCCACACCTCCATGTGCCACCCACATACATACATACATACATAAATAAATAAATAAATAAATAAATAAATAAATAAATAAATAATAGGCCATCTAAATAAAAATCCCCATTCCCCCTTCCTGTGTCTACCTTTCTTTTCACCCTGTCACATAGAAGTGTAGCACATATGTCAATGTGCATGGCTGTGATTTTTTTGTATTTGTGCTTATCAGTTTTAACTACCAATTTGATACAACAGAATCACCTAAGAAGAGAGTCTTAATGAGGAATTTCCTAGATCAGGTTGACATGTGGACATGTCTGTGGAGGACTATATTGATTGTTTATGGAAGTGGGAAGACCCACCTTGAATGTGGGTGACACCATTTCATGTACTGGTCCCTGAACTGTCTAACAGTAAAGACAGCTGGCTATGCATAAGCAGATGGCATAGGTGCACCTGCTCTTGACTGTGGCTGTGATGTGACTAGCTGCTTGAGTTCCTGTCTTGACTCCCCTTAAGTGGTAGACCATAACCTGGAATTGTAAGCTTAATAAACCATTTCCTCCCCTAAGCTGCGTTTCGTGAGGCTGTTTTATCATAGCAACAAAAATGAAACTAGAATACTGTCTGATTATTCATTGTGCTGGATGCACCAAAACGCCACCACTTTAAGAAACTTCTTTTGTGACTAATCAACAGACACACAATCCTGTTAAAGAAAGTGAATAATAGTAAGTAATGATTTAATTATATCTGCTACTTACTGATGCCTTGACTTGCTTTAGGTGAAAATTATATAGCAACGCATGTTAGAACAATGGCAGTCTTGAAAGTGTAAAGCTTATTTTTGATCTAGTCTCAATACAAACCTAGTTTGTAATATAAAGTGAATTATTAGGTATAGGTAAATGAAAGAAAAGTATATTAGGCACATTTTGTACTTTTTAAATGTTAACTTAAAATATTATGGACTAAAGAATGAGTGTCTCATTAGTCATAGTAAACACGTTGGAAGTTTCCAAACCTCCAAAAGTGGAAGCAACCATTTTATCTGAAGCCAAAGTGAAAATAACCACAACATGCCAGATTCGAAAATGTCAAGTAAATGTAAGCAGAACATTAACTGAGCTAAGCTTATGTTCATTAGTGCAAACAAATGCCTGGTCCAACTATCACCATCACCATCATCATTACAGAAATTAAATTTTGCTTTGATTTAGTACACAATTTGGAGATTAATATTTTTTTAATTGTTAACTCATTCTTCTTGATAATCCTCTTTATTTGACTGCTTAATTTGTTCTTTCATGATCTTGATACTGTTTAGATATTTGAATGTCTAAAACAAACCTGATTTTTTTTATATCTCTACTTAGAGCATTTATTATATAATTTGAAGAACTATAACATTCTAGCTATTGCAATAAAAGGAACAATAAACAAGCCATATTTCTGCAAATGCAATTAAAAAAAACTTTTTTGTTTCTGTTGGAACTCGTGTTGTATTCTGAGGAGCTGGTAAATAACAATGGTTAGGTTTGAAGCGCGAGTGTCAGAATAAGAAATAGCAGTTAATGGACATACAGCTTTACACCCAGGTTGGAAATGCAGCTCAGCAGATGAAAATTCATAAATCCAAATAGACTAAATCACGAAAGATGAGAGATGAGGAAAGCAGACTCAGACCAGAAAAAAATCTTCAGGCAGCAGAGGAAAAATACCAAATTTAGAGTGCTTGCCATTCAAAGGTGCAGAACATTTATCCCAATGAGATTGCTCATGAGTTGTCTTAGTTAGCTTTCTGTTGTTGTGATAAAACACTCTGACCCAAAGAAACTTGGAATAGAAAGGATTTATTGCATTTTACACTTCCAAATGACAGTTCAGCTTTAAGGGAATCGGGCAGGAACTGAAGCACAAACCACAAAGGAACGCTGCTTACTATCTTGCTCTTCTGACCTGTGCTCAGCCTGCTTTCTTATACAACCCAGGACCACCTGTCCAGGGGTGGCAACCATCACCTGGGGGCTGAGCCCTCCTACATCACTCAACACTCAAGAAAATGCCTCACAGACATGACCACAGGCTACTCCAATTGAAACAATTCCCCAACTGAAGTTCCTTCTTCCCCAGTGTTGTCAACTTGTCAACTAAAGCCAATCACGACACCAGTCTAAAATGTTTTGTTGATCCTATGTCAGAACTTTATAGAGGCATTGAGAGCACTGATGTGGCCTAGAAAAAAAGCATTAATGATGGATACTAGTACTTAAATTCCAAAGATGCATTCATTTTTGTCTATCAACAACTTAATCCAGCTCCATTAAGGATAAACTAGAAACTCACAAAAGTAGATTCTATTCAAATATTTCTAAAGTTCTCTGGAATTTTGGAATAAAGGGCATTAGAAATGAAATATATCGGCCTTCTCTCTGAGGTTATTTTTAGATGCTATTGGTTTTCTGGACCATAGGTAAGAGATGCTAACAAACTGAACCAGCCTGTGGAATTCAAAATAGATTTAGTCTTTCATTCCTTTGCTCCATCATCAGGTCTTTGCTGAGCCCTATGCCATGAGCACCACACTGTGCCAGTGACTGCACATGTAGTGTGTTGGAAAGGGCAATCCCTGCTCCCATCTGGCTTATCATCCAGTAGAAAATATAAAAATATAAAAACAGGAGATGTGTGTGCTGTTCAGGATTGCATATCCAGAACTTCTATCCCTAACTGTCCACGAGGAAGATGACAAGGAACAGGGAACCTCGCCAGAGGATGACACCAAACTAGTACCTAGATGATAATGTTTGTAGACAAAGTTGGGAAAGATTATGAAGGAGAACCAGAGAATGATGTCATTTTAGGCATGGAAAAACAAGACGAACTAAAGATAAGAGAATTCAGTACATTGGGGAACTAAAAAAAAGTCTATTAGTTCATTGATTTCATTAATACTCATCATACCCTAAAATGGTTAAGAATAGAGCCATAGAGAAGACAGATGAGGCCTCTGCCCTTCTGCTCTTTACATTTTGGTGGAGCAAAGTATATTCAAGGGTAAGAAAATAAAAACAACAACAAAACATTGGAGATGTTAGAAGAATAAAGAATTGACCAATGGGAAGATAGCTTTAAATAATGTGGGAATGTAGACAGAAATCAGATTCCATAAGACTTTGTTAGTCAAAGCCAATTTTAAATTATCTCCAGACAGGTTTAGACAGGACAGGTACATAGTCTGATTTACGTTTTTAATTCCTCTAGCTATTACATCACAAATGCACTTGAAGGGGACAGTGAAAGTGAGGACTTCTGCTGGAGGCTGCTCTAGTCCTGCAGGGTAGAGATGATAGCACAGCCTAGAGGGGAAGGTCTGAAGATGACAAAGAGCGATTGCATTTCACATACAGCTTTGGACAGGTTTTGTCAATGAATTCTAAATCCATATTAACATGGATCTCTACGCAGCTAGAATTTAAAGACAGTAATAAAGTTAGCATAGTGGCTGAGACTAAGGAATAAAACAGGATACACTTGTGAAGACATTTGTGATTTGTCAAAGACAATACCAAGGTTATTGTCTACTAATACCAAAGATAATGAAAACATATTGAAGGATTTTAGAATGCTATATTGCATTAAGCATATATGCATGTTTGAAAGATCACACTGACAAAAATTCTTGTTCAAATTAGCCTCAAAAATTAAAAATATTCTGATAAAAACTTCTGTGGAAGAAAGTATTAAAGAAGATATATACAAGTTTTCTTTTATAGAAACAATGTATATCATATTTTTGAGACGGAAGAGTCAACCTTGTAAAGATTTCTGAAGGTAAAAGACAAGGTCATAGAATATTTGTGACATGGCGGAGGGGGGGACCATTTGCAGGGAGAGAAGGAGCCAGCAAGACGAGGACAGTACAGCGCCCAAAAAAAAAATACTGCATATTTATAAAAATGTCACAGTGCAGTAATTAAACTATGTGATGACTTAGTGAATGAAAAAGATTTAGTCAGATGGAAAGTTCAGAAACACACCAAGAATAAAAGGAAAAAGCAATGCCAATGAAAAAATTATCAGTGAGGAAAATGATAGACCAATGGGTAATCATCCATTCATATGAAAAACGTAAGACAAAATTAGATCCCTGGCTCGCAACAGGCACGGTGACCACAAAGGGAAAGAACAGAAAGCATGCAAGACTGCTGCACTTTAAGGTTGGGAGCCAGAACCTGAGAAATCCTTCACAAAACAGTGTGTGTGTGTGTGTGTGTGTGCATGAGCATTGGTGTTTGCTTGTCTCTGTATGGTAATAGCACCCAATAAGAGAACAAAAGTAACAGTGGAAAAGTGTGTACACGAGGGAATTTCAGAAGTTGGGAAGAATAAGAGGAAGAACTAAGTTAATACAGATGAAATTCTGGACAGTGTTAAAATACCATTACAGCTATACTCATCGTGAAGTTATGCAACTCTCCAACAGCCTTCCAGTAGAGACCTTCAAAAAAGATATTTGGATTATGTTGCTTATCTCAGACTAAGAAATGAAAAAGTGGGTTCAAAAGAGTTATGGATAGTGTCAAGAAGTGGTCACAGTGATGGAGCATGGATTATGAGCTAGTCAGGATGGCAAGCAGAAGAGACATTAGAGAATAAATATAAATCAGATAAATATAAATAAATCAGATCATACACCTAAGTCTTCATTTTAAAACATAATGATAGACACAAAATGAGTTTGCATGCTTTAAAACTTCAATTGCAGGGGCTGGAGGATGGCTCAGCAGTTTAGAGTTCAAGTCCCAGCATTCAGCTAACAACCATCCTTAACTCCAGTTCCAGGGGAATTCAACACCCTCTTTGAGCCTCTGAGGGCATTGTATGACACAAGTACACTTACAAGCAATACACTCATCCATATAAAATAAAAATGATAAAATATATTTTTCTAAATTTTCAATTGCAAAATGTATGAGTAATAACAAGGACAAAAGAGCAGCCACAGAAATAGGAGACTGAAGTGGAGACCAGGTGAATGACCTGGAAAGGAAGACCAAGAAAGAACTGGGAATCAGGGCTTAGATCCACCCAGAGACTGGCTGCAGAAGTCACTCAGGGTGATGGTAGAACACGCAGTGGAAAGAAAGGCAGGAAGCCACACACCTGTCTTCCCCATGAAATAATTCAACTCCAGGCTGGGAATGTGGCTCAACTGACAGACTCCTTGTCTGGCGTATATGAAGTCCTGCATTCAGGCACACTCCTATAACCTCAGCACTCAGGGAATGGAAACACAAGGATTGAAAGTTGAAGGTCATCCTTAGCTGCACAGTGAGTTCAAGACCAGCCTGAGCTACAGGAGACCTTGTCTCAGAAAAAAAAATTTACATCTTCGTCTATGGTATCTGTTGACTATTTCTGAATCAATCTGAAGTCATTTCTCAGGTTAACCCAACTATACTGACAATCCCAGAAAGTTATTGCTGCCAAGCCAACAGTTGAAAAAAATGTGATGAAAACAGCAAAGAGGAAAATTATAAATGGGCACCACTCCAGAGCAAATTTACTATGGTGAGAAAATAGCCCTATATACATCAAAGATCTGAAGATAATATCAAAACATAACATGTCACAATAAAACCCCCAAAAGTCACAAGGCTTAAGTTCTAGTCTTCAGTCATCATTTGAGAAGTTTCTGAACTCAGTTTTGACAATTATCTAATGAAACTATTAGACTGAGTCATCTCTAGATATGTTCCTGTTCAAAGAATGTGATTCTAATATATCATTGAAAGATTTTTATTCAGGAAAAGATTATTATATGTGTCAAAAATTTAATCAAAATAATCTAAATTAAAATATCAAGAAGGTAAGTTTCAATTACTTGAAAAATATCTGTATAGGACAGCCCAGGTTCCAATAGAGATCAGTTAAAAGGATATTAAAATAAAGACATAGTAGTTCCATATTCCAGAATTCCTCATAGTCTGTAGAGAACACCCTTTGATTCACTTGTTTTCATGTTAAGCTTTGAGTTTCTCCAAGACAATGTTACTCTCTCCAAATTATTCTCAACTTTCTGGGTATATACTCAAAAATTAATATTTTTAATGTCTCAAGTGAGACAAAAAAACAGATCTGGATGGCATTCTCAAAGACTTAAGAATAAAAATGGCACAGTTACATTCATACAAAGGATAGCTTCAGATCTACAGCCCAGAACCACAACTGTCTTATCTCTTTCAACAGAAAATAGTTTTGTGGGTCTCCTGATAGCCTACATCAAAGAGCTGGACTTTTAATGTAAATTTGAAAGTGAATGTTTATACATCAAACGAACCTATGCTTTTCTCATTTCTGGCTCATATATCAAGGATTGCAAATGTTTTTGAAGGATTATTTGATTTTCTCCTAAACAGTTTCCCAACTTAAATAAGAAACATATTAAACAAAGAAAAATATGACATTTTCTCCAGTGTTTTCAGCACAGATCATTAGCTTAAAAATTATTATAAAGATGGTGCACGCCTTTAATCCCAGCACTTGGGAGGCAGAGGCAGACAGATCTTTGTGTGTTCGAGGCCAGCCTGGTCTACATAGTGAGTTCCAGGACAGCTGGAGCTACAGGGAGACCCTTTCTCAAAAAGACAAAAAAAAAAAAAATTATTGTAAAGGAAGAAAAAATAGCGAATAAGGTACGAGCCAAGGCTGCAGCAGTTTTACAGCCCGGGCTAATGTTTCCTGAAGAGAAGATGCTGGGCTCCAGCTCCCGGCAGCTAGAGCTCCTGGCAGCTAGAGCTGCCCTGGTGTTTGGTGAGAATGACAAAAAGCTCCAGCTGCCTGAGGAGCATTTCCTGTGCCACCTCTGCCAGTCCTGGCTTGTCTCCACACAGCACAGGAGGATGCCTTCCAAGACACTTCAAAAGACGCCTCCACAGTAAAAATCAAACAGGTGTTGGGGAAATCAGGCTATCAGTGGATCAAAATTTCCAAGATTCTCTACCACAAAAATTAAACACTTTTATTCTATGAGGCTTCCCTAGTGACATTAAAAGTAAACCCCATTCTTCATGTGCCTGAAGCAGTTTCAACAGTTTATCCAAACAAAGACAGAATGTATACTTGGATGCAGGTTTCTTTTTCACCCAATCAATATAGCTCATAATAAATGCTAAAGATGTAGTGATATAAAGGGTCATCAAAGAAAGAGGCCCTTCGACCATCAGGAAACAGAGTGAGGGATCCAGAGCTAGAACACAGGATCTTCACTTGACACCTTAATTTCTTTCTATTACACTGAGATGCTTTTATGAAAAGATTGTATCAAATTTCACATTAACATGCATGTGATTAATGAAAATACCTCTTCGTATTAAAAATATTTTTGCAGAAATAAAATATAGCCCATTCTTTATAAAGTATAACAATTATATCTTTTTGTCATGATCTAATGTACATTTTTTGGAAAATGCAAAGAATACTATAATTACCAATCAATTAATATTAGTTGTACTTACTTTCCATGCTATTATTAACTCTAGCTACAAAGATGAAGTATATGGAGGCTGATGTCATTAATGATAAAGACCACACATGATGAACTCAACTTTTTTAAAACTTCTCTGAACACAGTCCTTAGAGGATGGGAAAAATGTTCAAAGCATGAGTGCCGCAGCTGGTTAATGTAGACAGTGATTTGCTGTTTTGAGGGTGCACCAAAAATACATGTCACTAGCATCCTCCTTGATGAGCTTAAAGGCTACCACACCTTGAATCTGAATGTGACGAGAAACACAGACTGTTTTATTGCCACTGTTCCAGCTATTAAGGAACTCTAGATGTATAAAACACACTTACCTTGAAAAAAAAAGCCTATCATACATTCATGCTAGTCCAATTCATTCATAGATTTCAAATGATGCACCATGAATCACTCTTGAAGGTAACACAGAGATTTGACATCCCCTGAAAATGGCCAAGAGACTTCAGATCTCAATACATTATTAAAAACTGTTGTCTATAATTTCATGCAAGACCCACCACTCAGGACAATGGAAGCAATATTTGGTGCTATAGACTTGACTTGAATAATCTCTAGAAGATATCACAGGATTTGGAATCATACAGAGTGTTTTAATAACATTTACAATATGGACATACCCTGGGCAAATAACTTTTACCTAACCTTGCACCATAATGTAAACAAGCTCACTGAGTTACATGCTCCTATTCTGACCTGGGCATATGCCTCATGACCCTTCCTTGCCTTGGACCCAAATAATACATGAATGTGTGTATGCATGCTTTCCATATCAAAGCACTGTCAACAGCCTTCATCTCATTGCAAACAATGAGAGAAATTGTAGTTGTGTGTGGTGTTCTAGGTCTAGGGACCTAAAGGCAAAATTCTTTTCTAGTAAGGGTCTGGCTTTTACTTCCCCATTTCATGCTGGAGATACTCTTTCAATAAAAAATTAGCCAAGTCCTTGCTTATAAATACAATTCTGAGAGAAATATAAAGGAATAGGCTCTCGTAGTTCTGGCTTGCTCTTGGCTGAAATGAATGTTAACGGTCACACTGTCCTTTCTTAAAGCATAGCTATAATATGTCATTGGATAGTAAACACCACACAGAGCATAGACACCTGTTCTATTTTTCACTTACTCCATGTACTTCCCACAGACCTTCAGTGGATGGTAAAAATTAGCCTTTTCACTTCCCAAATCATTCATAATTGTCGACCTGATCATACAAAGTTTCTCTCCATATCAGAAATATAGGGAGTAGAGTTCAGGGATAGAGCATTCAACCGCAGATTGAGGACATGCTATTTTAAGTAAATAGCTACACCATAACATGACAGTTGAAAGTTCTCATAATAACTATGTTGTAAAAAGTGCTAAGAAAATTTCACTGGGTTAGACATAGCAGTAAACTCCTACAATCCCAATATTCAGAAGTAGACAGGAGGACTAAAAGTTTGAGGTCAAGTGGAGCTACGTTAAGAATTCAAGAACAGGCTGGACACATAGTCATACCTACTGTTTCAAAATACAAAAAGGAAAAGAGGAAGGAGGGGAGGAAGGAAGGAAGGAAGGAAGGAAGGAAGGAAGGAAGGAAGGAAGAAGGAAGCAAGGAAGGCAGGCAACATCAGTAGGTTAACATCAGAAATTAAATATTCAATTCTGCACCAGCTGAGCTGTAACTGACTATTGATATAGACTTCTAATTCAATACTTTTTTTAAAAAATTGCTGTTTTGATTATATATTTTAATGTAAATAAGCTAGGAAGGAAGGAAGGAAGGAAGGAAGGGAAGGAAAGAAGAGAGAAAAACAAAGGAGGGAGGGAGGGAGTGAGGGAGGGAGGAAACAGTTGAGAGGCAGTGGAGGGAAAAGGGAAAATGTCCCTGGAGCAAAATACATTGAATTGGGTATGGAGTACCTCTTACAAAAGAAAACATGATAATTAAAATGAGCTTGTTAGAAGATGGCTTTTCTTTCCCTGTCTCCCTGTGGACATTTCTAAGTCTCATGGTTCAACACACACACTATCACAATCTTGTTCCATGTATTCTCCTCAGATGACTTCATCTATTGTCACAGACATGCTCTTCTCTATAAAATGATGAGATATGTAAATATAAACATAGACTTTGGCTTACTCCATTCATTTAATAAATATGGCTTTTGCAAGTACTTTCCATGTGCCCAGCACTATTCTGGATTTTAGAGATACAACAATGAACAAAAATGGTGAAATTATACGGGAATTATATTCTAGTGAAAGTGTCAACATAAAAATAAACAAGTGAAATATACAGTATACTAGATGGTGGTGAATGCTGTGGAGAAAGGAATGCAGAGGGAAGACGATGGTACATACGTGAGCATTAAAATATATGAATGTAGAGCCAGCAAGATGACTCAGCAGAGAAGGGCTCATGCCACCAAGCCTGATGACCTGAGTTTGATCCCCAGATCCACATAGGTAGTAGGGAACCAACTTCCATAAACAGTCCTCTGATATCATAAATAAAAATCCCTCTACAACAAGCTTTGGGATTTTCATAGCTGTTTATTGAGGCATTTGCAAAATTAACAACATAACATCTCACACTTCAAATTAGCTAAAAAAGATTAAGAAATTATCTTTTATTCTAAAGTCCTTTGACTTTCTTCTGATGATACATTGAAAGCATAGATTATGTTCAATATCACAGACGTCTTCCTGGTAAATAATTTAAGTGCTTGGTTTTTGTTATTTTCTCTGAAAAAGATAACTGGTCGTGGCTCCTAGCTCAGGATGATTTATGGTTTGGGTAGGAAATATTCCCACAGGCTCATATGCTGAACAATTGGTCACCATGGGGTAACACTAATTTGAGGGGTTCTGGAAACTGGAGGTGTGGCCTAGCTAGAGAGACTGGGTCATGGGGGGTTTTAGGGATACTCTGTCCTTACATAAGGCCCCTTCCAGTCCTGTCTAGCCAGAAACAGCTCTTCTGCCTTATAATCTCACTGCCATGATGTTCTGCCAAGCTCATGGGGCCAAGTGACCACAAACTGAAATCTCTAAAACTATGAGCCAAAAAATATCTTTCATCCTTTCAGATGTCTATATGTACTACTTTGTCAAAGCAACAAAATACCTAACTAATATACTGTATTATCATAATGGCATGAGGTGTGATTTCAGGAACAGAGACAAAGCCTCTAAACACACATTTCATAAAGCACTGATTCTGATGACATGTGTCAGTGATATGGAAACAAATAAAGGTTGATTTCCAGAGTTAAATAAAATTGCTAAATGCTGTGTTTACACAGAGTTTAAGAAATTGTCTGAAAACTTTCCAAATCTTTACTATGCTAATATAAATTTCAAATCTCTAACATAGGGATAACTTTTCCCAAAAATTTGTCCATGGAATTCTTTACATTTTTTTCAGTATTCGTATATTTCATACAACAGTTCAGAGTGCAATGCACACAAAAGACCACCACAACTGTCCAACTTTTAAAAAAAATAAGAGACTGTATAGTGTGTGTTCATGGATAGGACTCATATCAAACCTCTCCCACTCACAGCTCAGAGACCATTGCAGAAGAGGAGGCAGAAAGATTATAAGAGTCAGGGCTGGTCCATGAACATAGAGAATCAGAGTCTTTCAGGCCCAAGAAAGCTTGCACATGTAAACTTGTGGCAATGGTGGCATTGAGCATAGGACCCATGCGAACGGAATCAGAGTTTTATTTATTATTTTTGTCATAACTTTTGTTGAGTTTTTGTGCATGGTATATTATAGATCTCAATCAAATTTAGACACCCCCCTTATTTTTAAAAAATGGCATAGGGCTTAGTTTCCATGGATAGCCTTTCAGCACTGCAGTGTACAACGACTCTTCTTCATTTGGTAGCGCATATAAAAAAGCCCTCAAAAGAATTTCATAGCTTTGGCTACACCTAGTAATGTGTAATAACTCTAGTAGGCTGTTATGAGTGTGTCACACCTCAGTCTACAATTGAAGCAAGGGTAGTTTTTACTTGACGAAAAGGGAATATATTTATGATATAAAGTAGTGTTTTAAAATTATGGACACATTGTAGAATGGCTGAACCAAGCTACTTAGCATGCATTATCTGACAGAATGAAGTTTGTTGTTGGTTTGTTTCTGGTTTTTGGTTTTTTTTCTGTAGTAAGAACACTGAAAAATCTACTCATTTAAATGTGGAATCTGAAAACTTCAGATTCATAAAACAGAATAGGCTGACCAGATACGAGGGTTCAAGAGTTGGGAGATTTGGAACAAAATTACATGTTTTTAGTTAGAAATAAGTTTAGGAAATATATTATACAAGAACTTGGAATGTAGCTCGCTGAGTAGAGTGCTTGCCTAGCATGCTAAAGGCCCTGAGTTCAATCAACAGCACCCCATAAACCAGGTGTGGTGGTACACACCTCTAATCCGAGCACTTGGGAGGTAGAGTCAGGAGGAGCAGGTCATCTTTGGCTACCTAGAGAGTTCAAGGCCAGCTTGGACTCAAAAACATTTAGAGGAGTCTATTGCATAATATGCTGAGTATGGTTAATATAAATGTATTACATATTTGAAAATTACTAAGTAGATTTTGAGTACAAATTTTATTAAGAGCCAAGTTTAAGTTGGATAATTCCACAGCTTTAATAAATGTTGGTTAATCTTCCCTCAAACCTTCCTATTTTTTTTCATTTTAGAAAATTAATTTAACATTCCCTTGAAACAAGTACTAAGTAAACAGCAGAGGATATTGCTATAACTTTTTAGAAAGTATTCGTGCTAACTAAAGCATAAATGATATGATTATATTAGAAAGGACAGATTTGAAGTTATTTCAACTTAACTATGTATTTACTTTTATTTGTTTCTCAATGTATATTTTTATTTAATTGTTGTACATTCATTTAGGAATATACTTGCCAATCATTTAATAAAATTAATTGTTCTTTTCTGGCTCAATAAAATCCTAAAGTGTAACCTGGGTATCCATTATTTATAAGTGAGAAGATTGGCTCCTTTACACACAGAAAAGCTGTTCAGTCAGAGTGAAGTTGCTCACCTGCACTACATATGTACAGAGAAACATTAGATTCTGCTGCTCCTAGACTTTTCATACAGTAACTCTCCACATACAGAGAATTGATGTGCATCAATTTACTTGTATGAACTGACAAACAAATGATTTATTCCAAATCAGTCTCTGTATAGCTACAAATTTAATCAACAGGTGTTTTTCCTGTTATGATTCATGTTTATATGCCCCATGGAAAGTATGTGTTGGCAACATGGAAGAAAGGGGTCTGTTTCAATCAGATTCTACTGTGTCTTCATTAGCTGCCAGCTGCAAAGCTTTGGCAAGACTAACACCTGAAGCCACTTTAATTGCAAGCAGGCACTTCCACCCCCAACTCCTATGCACCTACGTAATTTGTGCAGAACTGCAAGAAATTATGCACTGAATAAAAATTTCTGTTATATCAACTAGGATAAAATTCTCTACCTATACCATTCCCTGAAAATTACTGCAGTCTTGTTTGGACATGCCACCTACAAACAATATAATAATATTAATAATAGTAGTAGTATGATTTGTATAATATTCTTAAAATACTTATAAGAATTAACTGTATACTAAGTCAGGCCTGGTGTTGAAGGGTTATAATCCCAGATACTTGGAAGACTGAGGCAAGAGGATCACAAATTCAAGGCACACCAGGGCTACAGAAGGAGTTCAAATACAGCCTAGTCAACTTAGCAAGATCCTAAATCAAAGCAAAATAATAAATGGGAAGGAGGCTAGAGATATAGCTCAGTGGCAAATTGATTACGTAGGATGCATGAGTTCAAGAAATCTCCCCTAGCCAAGAACTTTTCGCTACCCAGTGCTGTGATCCACACTGTGATTCCTCTCCGTGTCCCACCTCAGTGGGAGACACAATGAGGGCTCAAAGCCCCAGGCTAACTGTTATTCCTAACTCCACTCTTCCCAATAATAATGATAGCAGTGATTGTGTATTTTATCAGTGAACTCTGCCCCAGGTGACTGTTCGAGGGATACAACTCTTAATAACCTAGCAATGCCCTGTCTCAGTTTTCCTAATCCTTGCCATGTAATATATTATTTGAAAATTTTAAATTATATTTCTCTAAATGTACCAGGGACTCTGAAGTACATTAAATGATGGACATTTTCTTAAGAATCTGAAAAAGCTAGTCTTCTAAATACAGAAGAACTTAAATTATTTTTACATTTTGGATCTTTCATCCTTCATGTTATCCATTAACATCCAATTGGAAAACTTCCTTAAGGATTAGTCATGTTGCTGAATGAACACTTCACAAAACTAGGAAAATTTCCACACATTTCCAATCAAAGATCCAACATTATTGATTAGTTAATACATACTTCAATGATTTCAGGAAATGTTTCACTGAAAGTGCTGACCGTGTTTGTCAAGACACACACAAGTGCACATGTACATGCATACAGGACCACTCCCTGATGCAGTTATCTAGACAGGAGGAATTTGGGCTCAGTTGTGTAGTTACGGGAAAATAAGGAAACAATTGCATATGTGTATGAAAGGGAACCTGAGGCTGATTTTAATGAAAGCAGAATCAACACTATTAAATGAGCAGAGCACATAAAATATGGGGATATTGTTATTCTTGATTAATGAATGAAGGGTTTTTGTTGTTGTTGTTGTTGTTGTTTAATCTTTTTGAGACAGGGTCTCCCTGTAGCCCCAGCTGGCCTGGAACTCACTATGTAGACCAGACTGGCCTCGAACTCACAAAGATCTGCCTGCCTCTGCCTCCCAAGTGCTGGGATTAAAGGCATGAGCCACCACCCCCAGCAACAAATGAAGTTTTAAAGTACTTAATATTATAACCATCCTATATTTTTATACTGTCTTAAAATTTATTTAGAAAATTTACAATGATTAAAAAAAGATTTTTAAAAAATCAGTGTTTGATTGCCTATTGCTTTTCTTTAAGATACCATCCCAGAGGTCTGCCATATGACTTCTGATAGCTGCTTATATTGCTGCTATTTTCGCAGTCTATCCTCTTTTTCCAGTGTCATATATACCGATGGACCATCCATGGTATTTTAAGTACCAGTGACTAAATGTAAGGAGCAGTCTTGTCTACAAAAGTCTTTACTTCTATGTCACAAAATAAAGAATAATTTTGACACTGCATCTAAGGTTTGGCTTAGTTTAAGTATTTCAGATTTTTCTTTACTTGGTTTCTCTATATTTTAATTAGTCTTGGACCAATTAAACCTCAGTGAAGAAGCCCCACTGTGTCAAGTCAGTGTCCCCAGACATTCCCCAGTGCACGTCCATCCACTTGTGATTTAGTCAGATTCCTCTCATTTATCTATCCAAACACCTGTCATTTTCTTTAATTTTTTTCTTTTTTTTAACAGAGCATAGAGTGGGGGTTTATTTACAGAGGAGGGGGCTCCCCCTATCTACGGCTGCATAGGAAAGTCCACACTCAAATATAGATCATGGCATTGTCGACTTATCTTTAGCCCCTCCCCCCATTCAGCTAAGGTCGACTGATTGGGTGGGAGGGGTAACTGACTCCCCCCTTGACTCCTTGACCAACATGGGAAGGTGTGACTATAGCTTGCCAGCAAAGTGGTCAGAGGACACTTACAGTTAACACTCCACCCCTTCTTCCGGCTCTTACATTCTTTCCATCAATCTTTTCTGCAAAAGCCCCAGAGCCTTGGAGGTGGTAATAGGTGTGGGATGGTCTTCCTCCTATTGTGCAAGGCACTGAGCTTTTGGGTCTCTGCATCATCAGTTTTCCATGGGCTGTTGGCCCATTTCAGTATGATTCCATCTACTATAAAAACACAAACAGCAAGAAGCAAGAACACCTAAACAGTGGCTGCTATAATAACTTAAGCTATGGGTGTAAACACAAACGCCTCGACAGTTCTTTAGCAGGTGCATCACATCCACCTGACAAAACAATTGCAGTGGCTTCCCAGCAGGGCCTATATTCTCCATTCCTGTGGGTTTTTTTTTTTTTTTTTTTTCAATTTTTCAGAATCTTTGCTTGAGTGGTCCAATTCTTCAACTTTGTCCTCCAGTGTTGATATTCTGCTTTCCATTTCATTCATTCTAGTGGGGAGGCTTTCCCCCATTGTTTCAAGTTGGCTTACTGAATTCTTCACTTCCTTCTTCATTTCAGCCTTAGTTTTCTTCAATGTTTCTGTCTCTTTTGTGAATTCTTTCAGAGGTTTATCCCTATCTTCTTTTAGTTCTTTGATTTGTGTGTTCTTTAAATTCATTGAATTCCTTGATCATGTTTATGATTGTTCTTTTAAATTCTGTATCCTGGGTTATCTCTAGGGGGTTCTCCTTGTAGAACTCTTCTACTGGACTTGTGGAGTTTGGTGGGGACATGGTATTTTGGCTTTCCATTTTATTATTTTTTTCATTGTGATTTTGGCATGTGAATTTTTTTTGTTATTTGTGATTCTGGTATGAAAATCAAGTTGAACTTTGCTTCCGTTTGTACTATTGGTGTGCCTTGATCATTTTCTTGTTGGTTATGTAAAGCTGGTTGGCCTAGATTTCAGGTTCCCCCAGGTTTTATTTTGGAGGGAACTGATGGCTTCAGATCAGCTACTCAGGAGCACGCTCCCACAGAGGCCCAAGTCAGGCTATAGTCAGGTACTCTCAGGCTTTCTTCCAAGGTTTGGACCCCTACTAGCAGTACTCAGAGCACAATTTGGGAAGTTCCCTAAGGGAAGGCCCAATTTTGGGACTTGCAGGCAGTCTGCTGAGATCTCAGCCCCTACACCAATGGAGGTCAGAACAAGCCCTCTCAGGCTGTCTGCTAAGGTATCAGCCTTACCCTACTATAGGGCAGAGGTCTTCCCTGGGGGGCTGTGGGAGGGGCCTCGCATAATCCCAGTTAGAAGGTTGGGTACAGGTATGATTTGGGGAAGCTCACCACCATGTGGAGGCCCAATCCAGGTGCTCTCGGGTGATCTGCTGAATTCTCAGCCCCTATGCCAGAGGGAGGCCAGAACAGGCCCTCTCAGGCTGTCTGCTAAGGTCTCGGCCTTCATATAAGCACTTCTTACCTAACATTATGTATGACAGTGTGTACTCATCATTCCATGCACTCCCCATAAAGGTTGTCTTATGATCTCGTTTATATTAAACATCCATTTTTTTCTTATTTGTTATTTGTTCTGATTTTATTTTTGAGACAGAGTCTCATGGATTAGCCCAGCTCAGCCTCAAATTTGTGATTCTCCTGTCTCAGCCTCCTAAGTGTTGGAATTACAGACACAGACACCCCCCCACCATGTCTGGCCTTAACACTCTCATTTTGAATATCACAAATATCTTACATTTCTCTATGTCATTCTGTGTACTTATGTCAAACTACAATTTAAGTATTATCTTTTATTAGGTTTTATCTTTTATATTTAATTAAGCATAGATAATTATGTTGTGTATACAGGAAATATATCTCTACACAGGTTATGTTACCTACCAATTTTATTTCAGAATGATACAGGAGAAATTACAAATCATACTGCTGCTTTCTTTAAGAAGTAACATGAGTACGCTGAAAGATTTTGTATGGGTTGGAGAATTTGGAAAGGGAGTAAATGGCAAACTCACATTATAGGAACAGTGATAAATTTTACATTATTGTCGAAGTTTGGTTGCACAATTCTGTCATAAAACAACATTCAAAAATTATAGTAGACATATAGAAGTTTTAATTTATATTCTAAGATACAATTACATATTTTAGTTTGAGGATATATCAGTTTAGTTATTACAGTACTTTTTCTTTCTTTCCTTCTTTTTGACTGAAAAGCCAAGATGGCAGCAGTGGTGGTGGTAGCAGCTCTCAGCAAAACTCCACTGTGGGTAAGACTGTGACCACCCCACTGAGCCACACCGCTGTGTACAGGGGCTGGGTCTGCAGGCAATTACTGCACAGCGCATCCATGGTCTGCTGGCCAGCATCATCATTCAGGTGGCAAGCTCAGTGAAGGCAGGAAAGGACTTGGCAATTAAGAAAAAGAATAGCTAAAGAGCCAAGATGTCACCAGCGGCAACTTTCCGCAAAACAAGACTCCCCAGGCCAGGGAAGATGATGTTAATGTCACAGTTACCAAAAAAAGCCAACCAGGACTTTGATCATGATAACAACAAAACACACAATATTGATGTCCCTCAAGCGAGAAATTCAAGGAAGCAAATAACTGTTGCCTTTGTTTGCTGCACAGAAGCCAAAATTCGCTATCTTAAACACAAGACTAATCATGCAGACAGTGCAAGGGAAACAGGAAAACAATAGGAACCAGTGTAATTGACACTGTGACCCCCTTCTGTGAACCCAGGATTACGTTCACCTCCCTTGAACCAGCAGTTGGGGTCCCTTCCCATGAACCTGGTGTTGTGTTCCCATCCTGTGAACCTGGAACTATGGTTGTCTCTCATGAGCTTAGAGATCATACAAATGCACTAAACACCATTTTATGGACATTAGTTATAAAAATTAATGAATCTCAGCAGGTATATGAAGAAATGAAGGAACAAGAAAGGGAAGAAAGGAAAGAAGGAAGGGAGGGGGAAGGGACGGAGGGAGGGAGGGAGGGAGGAAGGAAGGAAGGAAGGAAGGAAGGAAGGAAGGAAGGAAGGAAGGGCCTTTAGAATAAAAATTAGGACTTTGGCAATATAATTTTGATATTTTGGAAGCCTGTTTTACTTATTTTATAATCAAAATTTTTGTGCCATAGTCAAGACTGTCAAGAGGCTAAATCCTTGGTAATCTGGGGGTATAATGTTTACATACTTTGAGTAGTTCAAAATTCACAAACCTAGTCTCCCAAAGCCCCAGATAATAACCAATCTAATAAAATATTTTGCTTCTGAGAATTGATGTCTGTAATTGGTATCAGTAAGATGTCTACCTAGATGGAAGGGTATCGAAACATTTGGAATGTAACTCTTCCACAGAACAAGTAATCTGAATTTTTATATTGCCATTCAAACAATAAAGGTTTCTGTTTTGCCTGCCTCCTCTCTTTTATCCTTTAGTCAGACTGAGTCAGGGATATAAATTAATATTTTATTTCAACCTGATTCTACTGAGCCAAATGTGACGGCCAGCCCCAGCACCTTTCTCTACTGTTTCAAATCAAAAGAGAAAGATGCCCTATCATCAGTAGCTTTTCCAGAAGGAGCGCTAAAGCGGGTAGATTTGCTAATACAAAGTTAAGGTATTTTGAATTAGTGAAGATTTTCAACTTTGGTAAAATCTGATTCTACAGCTGTGAACACTGGCCTGAGTCAACTGGCCTGAAGTCTATGTTGGCTTTTTATGCTAAGTACTTCAATTTGCTCTTTGAATTTCAATAGACATGTGAAGAAACACAAACAAGTAATGAAAGCAAGTAATTCCCAAACAAGAAAACACGCTTCCAAGTGAAATCCACAGTGCTGCATGCCTAATTGATCTTTGGAGCTCTAAAATGTGCAGTGTTTTGGAGTGCTGTAATATACACATAGCCCACTGATTTCTCTCAGTGACAACAGTTAAGATTTCCAATTGTACATTTTGTTGAATGTCACAAGCAGAGGTTAGTATTTCATGCCTAGAAGCAGTTTATAACTGTTTTCTTTAGTCAAATACATAGTTTTTTTTTTTTTTTTTTACAATCAACTGTTAGTATTTAGCCATTATTAGAATTCCATTGAGAACTAGGTGTTGTCCAATCCACTTGCCAAGGAATTGAATCCTTATAGTATTGAAAAGTTTCGCCTTACTAATATGTGTCAAGAGTAATTTTCTCTAGTATTAATGAAATTAAATGCTGACCTCATATACCAAGAAAACTAAGGACAATCAGGCATGAAGAAATAATAATTCTTAAAAAAAAAAAAGAGTAAAAGATGAATGAAACAAGGTGTAGGTAAACATGGCAACTGACCATGATGTTCACCTCTGGTTCCTACTGGTTACATTATAATAGGTAATTTTGGTTGTCACCTTGACTGAAATGAAAGACGCCTAGAATATTGGCAAAGCAGACTTCTAAGGATGTCTATGTTTCCAAAGACTGGCGTGTGAGTGATCAGGTCTAAATGTGAAAAGCCCCGCCCGGAACATGGGTGGCATCATCCAATGAGCTGCAGGCCTGAGTGGATGAAAAAGTGGAAGGGGGAAACAGTACACGTGCAGCCTACACTTCTTGAGTGGCTACATTTGGGGTGCTTCTACTGACCAGGCACATGAGGCTCCACACTTCAGCCTTTGAGTATAAACTTGCACTATCTCTCAAGGGAGAGTTCAGAACTTCGGTCTCTGACTGGGGCTGCTTCATTGGTCACTCACTGGTTCACTCTCTTCCAGCTTCTTACCTGAGGTTCCCTGGTTCTACAGCCTGCAACAGCTACTGGGAATCCACCCAGCCTTTGATCATTGCTTAAGCCAAGTGGAATTCCTTCTCCTAATTGCATACATCCTACTAATTCTGTTTCTCTGGAAAACCAGACTAATGCACACACTAAAGAGAAAGTTGAGAAATTGTATAACTGTAAAGTTAAAAAAAGGAAAAAGCAGAATGGGAGATTTCTTTCACTGGAAATGTGGAATTTAATCTCTAGGGAGGTTTAACTATCACAACTCCAAGTTAAAGAACAATAGTTTGACCTAAAATCCAAGAAGCAATGTCAAGATAATACATTTGGAAAATAGCATACTGAATGATGGTGGCATCAGTGGTCTTATGACACAAAAATGGAAGCTGAAAGACCCTAAAGTAGCCAATAGCCCAAGGGGAAAGAACCACAAATGAAAATATTGTATCCACTTATCTCTATAGGTAAATCCACTGACAGACCCATGCAACACATAGCTTCCAATAAGTTTTTTAATATATCATTCTTTTTTAAAGATATTTTCTTACAGCCTATCCATTTTCTTTTTCTGGTACTCTAATTAGTTGAGTGATGGATATTTAGTAGAATCTCTCTTTAAAAAAAAAAAAAACCTTTCCTGTCCAACTTTCTGCCTCTTATGTGTATGCATGTCTGTGTGTGAGTATGTACATGAGTAAAAATTCTCACAGAGGCCAGAAGAGGGTGACAAATCCCCTGAAACTTGAGTTACGGGTGGTTGTGAGTCACTGATAGTAGATGCTAGGAACCAAACTCAGATCTTCTGCAAGAGCAGTTTGCACTTTTAACCACCACTGAGCCATCCATCTCTTCAGCCCCCAATATGTCATTCTTAAATATAAATGGGTAACTATAGTGACTATAGTGACTAGATATTTAAAGCCACATCCATCCTAAAAGATAATTATTAAGATACTTAGAATGCAAAGGTGCTGCAAAAAGCAGAAAAGTTATTTTTTTCAAAACTTCATGATCTTTAGATGTAAGAAAATATTATATATTTATGATATGAGCAGAATACTATATTTTTTAAATATTCACAAAATCTACAAATTTTAATGTGATTACAAACATAAAAATTCAGAAAAGTTTTGTAAAGTATAGTATAGGAAATTCTTCATAAATTAACAAAAGCAAAGAGGTAGAAAAAAATTTTTTAGTAGAGATTCTATTAAATGTCTAGCATTCAACTAATTAGAGTACCAGAAAAAGAAAACAGAGAATGGGTAGGCTGTAGGAAAATTGAAGAAAATGTGTTCTTAGGCTAAACTATTCAGAAGAAATCTGAAAGGCATCTGAATTCTGAAGAGCAATAGGAGAAACTAGAAAAAATATTTCGATGGAAAATAATATCCATCTTGAACTTACAGTCAGCCTTCTGTATGCAAGGTTTTCAAGTGGGTAGCTTAACCAGCTACAGATCAAAAACATTCTAGAAAAAATATTGAGTCTGTACACATGCAGAGTCATTTTATCTTTCTCATTATTCACAAGACAATGCCAAAAAAACAACTATTGGCAAAGTATTTATGGTGTCTTTGGAACTTTAAGTGATCTACAGATAAAGCATGCAGAAGGACATGTGAAGTTATATACAAATACTGTATTCTTTTCTTTTTAAAAAAATATCTTATTTATTATTTATCTTTTGTATATGAGTATATTGCCTGCATGTATGTAAGTGCACCTGTCACGCAATGCCCATGGAGGTCAGAAGAAGGCATCAGATTCCCCTGGAACTGGAGTTACAGATAGCTGTTAGCCACCGTGTAGGTGCTGGGAATTGAATCCAGACCTTCTTCAACAACAGTCAGTGCTCTTAACCACTGAACGGTCTCTCCATAGATGAGGCTTGGGCATCTGAAGATTTTGGTACTATACAGTGATTTTGAAAACACTTCCTTATGAAATTGCAGGGTAACTTTAGACATCTAACAAAAGCATCAATCAAACTGGACCCTGTCTATATAGCTATTCTCAGAGAGCTACTGCAGAATATGGCTCACAGTAAGGAGGAATAAAACAAGGGAGAGAGGAAAGCATGAGGTCTAAGAAACAAGGAATGCAATGCATGGGATGAAGAAGAAGAAGAAGAAGAAGAAGAAGAAGAAGAAGAAGAAGAAGAAGGAGGAGGAGGAGGGAATATGATCAAAATTCATTGTATAAAATTCTCAAAGAACTTATAAAACTGAGGAGAATAAAAGAATAGTACCCTACATAGGAGGAGGAAGAGGAGGGGAAGAAGAAGAAGGGTCCAGAGTTGATGAAGAAGAGCTATTCAAATAGAAAAACCATGCAGCAAGAATGAGAGTAGTTAGCTCATTAGAGCAGTACATGGAAACCCCCAAAGGAGAATGAGTGTGTATGCAACAGGAAATAAGAATTAATGAAAATGAAGTTTTGCTCTATATATCCTATCATACTAGAGTCTATTGTCTGGGGAGCTGAAGGCAGATGCAGCTAGTTCAAAGCACGATATGAGACAATAGCATTGTAAATCAGTGGAGAGATACAAAAGTATACAATAAGTGATGCTTGAACAATTGTTTATTTATAGAAGAGAAGATACCAATTCCTGTGTTACACCAAACCAATATGTTGTCTACAGGTGGGTTCTGTATTTTAAAATAAGTAGTGAATTTTAATAATAAAATATAAGATGATATCTTCATAATATAGGAGGAGAAAAGATGTCTTTAAAAAGACATGAAAATTGCTTTTGGAGGGAGAAATGAGGGGGAAAGAAGCAGAAAACAAATACAAAAGGAAAGGTTCTTTCATGGTTCCTATATGAATCTCTTAAGCTTATTGTTGCTTCATCAAAGTATCAAGTACTCATTGTAGCTAATGAGGTGCTGGAAGGAAATGTACAAAGTAAGCACCCTTGCTCACTCCTCTAAGTCCCATCTGCTTAAGGAAACCAGTAGGGCAGCTTCCAGTTTCCCCGTCCTTCAAACACACTCATGAAAACATCTACTGGTAGAGTTTATCACTGGATATTTGTTTTATATAAAATTACTTGTCATAAATATTACTCGCAATGCACCTTCTTAATTAAAATAGACCATGAACACTCCTTAAGGTGAACCAATAGCATATCTGATTCCTTCTTGTTAATAATTTCACACTACTCCATAGCTTGTATATAAAACAATTTGTTCAACTGCTCTCTATTAAATGATATTTAGTATTTTTAGTGAGGCCTTTTACTTTCTGTTTTGAATATTTAACATTATTAACAATATTGTAATAAGCACTTTTAAAAGTTATCTATTGCCTTAAATTATATGTGCTGACATCAAAGATCGCTACAATGAGAATTTTAAATATTTAAAGAAAGAGATTGAGGAAGATACCAGAAGATGGAAGGACCTCCCATGCTCATGGATTGGAAGAATTAATATTGTGAAAATCCTACCAAAAGCAACATATAGATTCAATGCAATCCCAACAAAAATCCCTATGACATACTTCACAGAATTAGAAAAAAAAAATCTTAAATTTGTATGGAAGCACAAAAGACCCTGATAGCCAAAGGAACCATGAGCACAAAGAGCAACACTGGGGGGATTACTATACCAGATAGCAAACATTACACAGACTGTAGTCATAAAAACAGCATGGTAGTGGCACAAAAATAGATACATAGATCAATGGAACATCAGTGAAGACCAAAACCTGAGTACATGTAATTTCAGCCACCTGATATTTGACAAAGGTGCCAGGAACACACAATGGAGGAAAGACAGCATCTTCAACAAATGGTGCTAGCAAAACTGGATCTCCACCTATAGAAGAATGAAACTAGATTCTTATTTTTCACCTTGCACGAAAGTCAACTCCAAATGGATCAAAGACCTCAATGTGAAACTCAGAACTTTGAAAGTATTAGGAAAGGACTTTCTAAATCAGACACCAGTTTCTCAGGAATTAAGGTCAACAATCAGCAAGTGGGACCTTATTAAACTAAAAAGTTTCTGTACAATAATAGAAACAATCAAGAAAGTGAAGAGAAAACCCACAACGTGGGAAAAAATCATCACCAGTGACACATCTGACAAAGGTTTAACATCCAGAATATAAAAAGAACTCAAAAAACAAAAAATCAAGAAAAAAATGACCTTAAATGATGGGCTAAAGATCTAAACAGAGGGTTCTCAAAGGAAGAAATAAAGATGGCTAAGAAACATCTTAAAAAGTGTTCAACACCATTAGTAATTAGGTAAATGCAAATTAAAACCACCTTAAGATTTCAGCTTACTCCAGTCAGACTGGCTAAGATCAAGAGAACAAATGATACCAAATGCTGGCAAGGATGTGGAGAAAGGGGAACGCTCATTCACTGCTGGTGGGATTGCAAACTTAAGCAACCCCTATGGAAAGCAGTGTGGAGAACTCTTCAAAAACTAAAAATGAACCTATCATTTAACCTAGTTATACCACTCCTTGGCATATACCCAAAGGACCCACTCTATTGCAGAGACACTTGTACAACCATGTTTGTTGCTGCTCTTTTCACAATAGCTAAGAGATGGAAGCAACCTAAGTGTCCCTCAACTGACAAGTGGTTAATGAAAATGTGATACATTTATACAATGGAATTCTACCCAGTAGTAAAGAAAGATGAAATAATGAAATTTTCAGGTAAATGGACTGATCTAGAAACTGTTATACTAAATGAAGTAACATGAACTCAGAAAAACAAAAGATGTATGTTCTCCCTCATTTGTGGATCTTAGCACCAAAGCCTTATAAGTGAGTGTATATTCTGATGTAGCTATAGGAACCACGAATATGGAAAGGAACCATAGAGGCAAATCCTTTGGTCTTTGACTTCTTATTCCTACTATCCACCCTTAAACTTCAGTGTGTGTGTGTGTGTGTGTGTGTGTGTGTGTGTGTGTGTGTGTGTGCGTATTTTTAATGTAACCTGCTTCAAGTTGTTTCTGGAAAAATATGTTAAAAATTGCCTCACTTTGGAATAAAAACAAATTCTATGTGCTGGTTAGTTTTTGTCAACTTGATACAAACTAGAGTCACCAGGGAAGATAGAAATTCATTTGAGGAATTTTCTCCATCAGATTAGCCCATGGCCATGTCTGTAGTGCACTTTCTGCATTACTAATTGATGTAGGAAGGCCCAACCCACAGTGAAGGCCCAACCCTTCCCTGGGCAGGTGGGCCTGGGCTATATAAGAAAGGGAACTGAGCAAGCAAGGAGATACAAGTCAGTAAGCAGCATTCCTCCATGATCTCTGCTTCAGTTTCTGCCTCCAGGTTCCTGCGTGAATTCCCACTCTTATTTCCCTGGATAATGCACTGTAATTTGTAAGCCAGATAAGTCCTTTCCTCCCCTATGTTGGTTTTGGTCATAGTGTTTAATTACAGCAACAAAGAAGCAAACTAGAATAGAAATTGGTACCAGGAACTTGGGGTATTGCTGTGATAGCTCTGACCATGTGGCTTTTTTATGCCTTGGACTGCTCTGTGAGAGGAGGCTGGAGGAGTTTGGGACTTTGGTCTGGAAAAACCAAAGTTCTTAGAGCTTAATGAGCTATTCTAGTCCAGCTTGGAAGTTAAGAACATTGAGAGAAATGTAGGCGATAGAGGCCTTGCTTGTTAAGTTTTAGAGGGAAGTTGAGAGGCCCTCAAATGCTCTATCAGGGCCCTTCCTGTGATAATTTGAATTAAGAATCTGGTTTCTTGTCAGCTGAGGTTGAAAGATCAGCTGTGATTAACAAGAGAACATCACCACTGAAGTGAAACCTTTCTTTACTAGGGCAATTGATGCTGATTAGCTGGGGCTGAAAAATCAACTGTAGTTAATAAGTGACCAGCATTATCGGGGTGAAATCTTAAGGGAAGGATTTCCTCAGGGTCAGCACATAGAAGCTTGGTGCAGAGGGTCCAAAGCTCCATCTCAAACTGGAAGCTGAACTTGGCAGTGT
This sequence comes from Nannospalax galili, assembly GCF_000622305.1. NCBI lineage: Eukaryota > Metazoa > Chordata > Mammalia > Rodentia > Spalacidae > Nannospalax > Nannospalax galili. The sequence goes on from NW_008352391.1 coordinate 3,577,619, forward strand.
CTCTCATGTAGTATAAGTTTTGAAGGCATCAAGTGGTCATGGAGAGCACCTGAGATTTGGCAGTGTAAAAGGCCATGAGAGGTAATTTTTGAAGGTGGATCTATTGTCATTTATTTGTATGCTTAGTCTGTGCAACAAAATTCATTCTTCAATCACCAAAAGTTACAATACAAATGAATATGAAAAGATCAACCTGCAAGCAGAGTAATTTTTAGTTCAAATAGTTTTAATTTACAGGTTTACATACACACACATATATTTCTATCTTTACAGTCCTTTTACTCTGTCCTTTATTTATATACCTGTTTATGTTCCAAGGAAACTTTTATCTACATATTTATGATTATCTTATTTTCAAAATAAACCCACCAAGAGAATTTACCCACCAAGGAGACTGGGGACTTAGGGTTCCATCTACCATGATGATTACACTGACATATATAGAGATATATAGATATAGATAGATTATATAGATAGATATAAATATAGATATAGATATATCACCAAGATTCTTGAGAAAAACAACAAAAAAAGGAAAAGGACAGTCAGTGTCTAGAGTCAGGAAGATACTTATCTGAAGTTTGGTGCAGCTATGGAAATATTAAGTCATTTCGTAAGACCTGTGCTGTTCTCTTAGTTCTCTCCTTTCAGTTTGGGAACAATAACACACTGTTTAGGGCAGCAGTGAAAACTGAATGCTATACCTCAAAAAACTGTAGCAAACAACATGAGAACTTGAGTTTTCACCAAAGCAACAAATTTCAATTTTGAATAAGAAAGACGCACTTGGATATGTAAGAAACTCTAAATACTAAAACACAGTTATATTAACAGAACCAAAAGTTAAATTTCCAAGCCCAGTATGGTGGTGTATGCCTTTAATCCCAGCACTTGGGAGGCAGAGGCAGGAGGATCTCTGTGAGATCAAGGCCAATCTGGTCTACATAGCCAGTTTGAGTCCACCTTGGACTACTAGAGACCCTGTCTCAAAAAAATAGAAACAAAAAATGTAAATTTTCATTAACAAAAAGTAAATTAAAGTCCTGATTTACTAGTGAGAAAACAGCTTTAGGTAAAAATTGGGTAAATATTTGTTTGATTTTTCACTGGGAAAAGAAACATTGAAAACAAAGTATTACTCCCATTGGAGCTCTCAGTAATACATAAAAAGTTAGCCAAAAGTACAACAAACCTCCTGGCAAGAATTCCAGTACTGACTCACTAACATGTTTGGATAAAATCAATGTGCATTGATTTCTGGCAATCATGTGTTGGCTTTTTATAAAGGACATTAAACTGTGAATTTCATTTCAGGAAACGTGTTTTAACTAGTAATACAGGCAATTCAGTGTTTTCCCTACAAAGACACCTGTGTATGGAATAAAGGGCTTCATATTACATTTCAAACCTGGTTGAAAACACCTAATATGCCCAATGGGAAAGTTGGCTAGAAGCCTACTCTGTGGGCTTAGAATTTAAATTGTGCTGAGAGACAGCTAAGTTGTTCTGCATCCTTCTAGAAGCAGCCATGTACCTGAGTGCCTCTCTCACTTGTCCTTCATCTCTAAAAGCAGTGAGTCAAGGCTGAAAGGTTGCATAGAGTCCCAGATAAGCGTATCAATATATAAAAATCAATCTAATAGAGAATATTCTTGATTAGAAGATGTGCCTTGTATGGCTGGTTGGGTTTTCTTTCCTGATTATTTTCCAAAACTGCTAATCGACTCCAAAATGGCTGTTAGTGATGCACCCTGCAAGGCTGTATAGTCTTTCAAGAAGACCACGGGGGTTCAAGAAGCAAATTCCCTTAAAGGAAATTCAAAGAATGAGCTCATGACAACCTAAGCAATAAGAATTGGATTTTACCAGCCACAGGGTTTATCTATCATTTTAGTCAGTTGACAGTCACTAGATAGCCATGCATGCCAGTCAGAGGGTCAAAGAATCCCTTTTCTAAAATGAAGAAAATATCTAACTTTGGCTAGTATCTCATCAATCAGAATGTGCATGCCAGTGCATGGATAATCTGTTCTGTTGAGTAGGACTGAAGACATGATGCCATACACTCCCCCAGCATCTGGAATAACCCATGATCATGTCCTATCTGTGTATATTTACTTTTTACTTTCAGTAATCTGGGTAGCTATCATTAACCTTTAAGTAAATGAATTCTCTTGGGTCATATCTTAGAAGGTGAATTTTCTGATCTAATTGACGATTATAGAACAATACTCCATTATTGTGTAGGGTTGCAGTCAGTTGTCACCAGATAATAGTTTCCAAATTTAAAAGAAATCCCCCTTTTTGATAGCTTCTGTTCTAATATTTGCCTGGGTTTTTTCTCTTTTTCCCTATACTTAATATTCTTCTGGAAATCTGCGACATATTGCAGGAGCTTTGAGGATTCCTTCTTTTCTGGTGCACATGTGAGTAGACACACAGTCATAAAAAATATCATGAAGGCTAGGAATGTAGTGCAATGGTAGCCTAGCATGTAGCATGCACCAGCTCCTGGGCTTGATTCCTGGTATTGCAGGAAGACAGTAGAGGGAGGAAGAGGAGAGGAGGCAAAGAGAAGGGAGACGTGGTAGGAGGAAAGAGGTAAGGGAGAGAGAAAGATGGGTTATAGAACCATCAGATAGAATTCCCCCTTACATGTCATAATAGGAATTGGATTCAGTGTTCACCAGTACAGCATCATTGGCTAGGAGATACAACATCCCAATAACCAGTTTAAACCAAGATCTAACCACTGCAGGACAAGAAACTACCTTCCTCAGCACACTCAATAATCACCTGCCCAGCACAAGTCAGGCTGGGGATGGGCATTGAGTAGGTGACAGTGGCTGCCACCAGAACCTCACTATCCACCATGTCAGCCCACACAATCCCAAGGCACTTTCCACGCTGACTGCTGACTTTCTCCATGGGGCTCTGTGATCACAGCTCAGCTCTTGGAATTTCTCCTTCCATTTTTACCCAGGCTAATGCTCATTTCCGAGAGACTTTTTTCAAAATTGGCACATGTGGATATTTACTGGTAAATTCTATTTTTTTCAAGCTCCCCTCCATGGTGATTTGGCCATCCTGAAGTGCTTTCTGGACTGAAAATCCAATGTGTCAACTGAAGGGTTAGTCTTATAAATGACAGCCCTCAAATGGGAATAAGAAAAATCTGAAAATATTTAAATCCGCTGTGTTTATGATGGCAGGAAACACCCACAAAAGTAGAATGAGGAACTAAAGAAAATTATCTGCAAGCATTTTCTGTTTTTAAAACAGAAATATGAAACACTGCCACAGTCACTGGCAACAGAAAGGTAAAAAGAGACTTCGTTGCTGTTTTCAAAGAATACAGTTTGGAGAAGAAAGAAAAGCATGAACCATCAATTACAGCACATGAGAAAATCTTCTATAATTGAAGTATAAATGAAATATTTTACTATAGACAAGGGAATGACTTAAAACAACAGGGTGTAACTGGTACAAGTCAACTGAAAATGGAAAAGAATTGTTCATGATGTGTTGCTCTTAGAGTCAAGCAGTGGAGAAATAATGTGGGCAGCAGGATACATCTCAAGATGAAAACAGGAAATCGGATCTGAAATGTATGATTATTTTTTTCCTTTTTTTTTTTTTTTTTTTTTTTTTTTTTTTTTCGGTCTTTTTGAGACAGGGTCTCCCTGTAGCCCCAGCTGTCCTGGAACTCACTATGTAGACCAGGCTGGCCTTGAACTCACAGAGATCCATGTGCCTCTGCCTCCCGCGTGCTGGGATTAAAAGCGTGTGTCACCACGCCTGGCTTATTTTTTTCCTTTTTTTTTTTTTTTCGGTCTTTTTGAGACAGGGTCTCCCTGTAGCCCCAGCTGTCCTGGAACTCACTATCTAGACCAGTCTGGCCTTGAACTCACAGAGATCCATGTGCCTCTGCCTCCCGCGTGCTGGGATTAAAAGCGTGTGTCACCACGCCTGGCTTATTTTTTTCCTTTTTTTTTTTTTTTCGGTCTTTTTGAGACAGGGTCTCCCTGTAGCCCCAGCTGTCCTGGAACTCACTATCTAGACCAGTCTGGCCTTGAACTCACAGAGATCCATGTGCCTCTGCCTCCCGCGTGCTGGGATTAAAAGCGTGTGTCACCACGCCTGGCTTATTTTTTTCCTTTTTTTTTTTTTTTCGGTCTTTTTGAGACAGGGTCTCCCTGTAGCCCCAGCTGTCCTGGAACTCACTATCTAGACCAGTCTGGCCTTGAACTCACAGAGATCCATGTGCCTCTGCCTCCCGCGTGCTGGGATTAAAAGCGTGTGTCACCACGCCTGGCTTATTTTTTTCCTTTTTTTTTTTTTTTCGGTCTTTTTGAGACAGGGTCTCCCTGTAGCCCCAGCTGTCCTGGAACTCACTATCTAGACCAGTCTGGCCTTGAACTCACAGAGATCCATGTGCCTCTGCCTCCCGAGTGCTGGGATTAAAAGCGTGTGTCACCACGCCTGGCTTATTTTTTTCCTTTTAAGGGACTAGAGAGATGACTCAGCAGTTAAGAGCACTAGCTACTCCTGCAGAGGACCCGAGTTCAATTCCCATGACACATATAGTGGCTAATAACTGTCCTTAACTCCAGTTCCAGGGGATCCAATGCCTCTTCTGACCTTTGCAGGCATTGCATGACATGAGTTCACTAACACACATGCAGGCAATGCATTCATACCCATAAAATAAAAATAAAGATAATAAATAAAATATATTTTAAAATAAAAAAGAGCCAGCAAGACAGCTTAGCAGGTGGAAGTACCTGCCACCAACCCTGACAACATGAATTCGAGCCCCAGGACCCACATAATAGAAGGAGAAAACCAACTCCCACAAGTATTATCTTCTGACCTATACACATACACACACACACACACACACACACACACACACACACTTGGCTTAAGCAAAAAAAAAAAAGAAAGAAAAAGAAAAGTGAATGTATTAACCCATATAAATAACAACTTCAAGCATATATTTACTGTCAAACAGTGTCTGAAGGAAGGTTTAAATGACATCAGTTGACCTTTCTTTCCATCTTTGGCTCCCACTCTCCAGGTTGGCTGCACTCTCACAGGTATGCCTAGCCCTCACCATGTCAACAACAACTGCATTACATCTTCACAGATCTACTCAACAGCAGGGAAACATAGCCACTTTTCCAATAGGTTCTCCAAGCCCTGAGATTCACTTTAATTTATCAATTTTTAATCTTACATACACTGAGGCAGAATCATAGCTTAGGAATTGAGATATACTGATAGGCCAGTATTTTTGCCAACATTTCTAGGGCAAGAGCTACCACATTGTGTCAGGTTGAATCAACAGGCCCCCGATTACGCTTGTCAGCCTAGATTTAGATGTGAATGTGTCGATGTTGTGAAAGAGTGTTGTAAGAATGTGTGAAATCTACCCGATGACTTTATAGACACACACAGGCACCAAGGATCCAAGTGCAACCGATTATGACTAGTAATAATCAGATACACACAGATTAGAGATGTGTGCGCCAACATCTCAGTGTTATGAGCAAAAACGAGTCTTTCTGCAAAGAACAATATATTCTAAAATGAAATGGAGATCTTTTTTAAAGGTTAAAAACCCATTCAATTTTATGTCTTACAGGGCTTATAATGAGTTCAATATTATATAACTGTATTAATTCAACTGTGAACCTAGAAACTTACAGCCACTTGTGAAAGAGATGCATTCTAGCTCTGGAGTGTGTTACTGAATATGTTAAAGCTATAATGAAATGTTTCGTCTAATCATGTAGTTATTAAAAATTTTTTTAAAAAAAGAATGTGTGAACACCTTTCTTCTTGTCTGAAACTGATGTTCTACAATGTGGTCTAAGAATGAAATGTCTCTCAAAATCTCATGTATTTGAACACTTGGTCTCTAGCTAGTGATGATGTTTGGGGAGGTTTGTGGAAGCTTTAAGAAGTGGAGTTTGACTGAAGGAACTGCACCCCAGGAAGTGGGCTTTTGATAGTATATATCCCGGCTCCACTTATTCACTCTTAGCTCTTGACTATGGACACGATGCGACCAATTAATTGCCTCACACTCTTGCCGCCATGACTTTTCACCACAGTGGATGGTATCCCTTCAAACTTCAAGCTAAAATAAACCCTTCCTCCCTTAGTATACTTCTTATCAAGTCACTGCAATCAGAAAAGTAACTAATACACTTCATAAGAGAAATTGATTGACAACTACTGTATTTTTCCTACTTTCCCACCTTTGAGTCTCAAACCACAACAATGTTAATGTTACAGCCTAAAATGAATTTTTCACCAAAGCAGATGGCATTCAACATAAATAATTCTTTTAGAACCTTATGATTATGATGTCCCTTACAACTGGACAAGTATAAAAGTCACCATGTAACCCAAAGACAGGACATTCATTGTTCAGTATCTGTCTGAAAGGAAGGAAGCAAGAGTGCCCGTGCTGGGTAGCTTAAGTGTCAACTTGACACACTTGGGTTGAGGGAGCCTCAATTGGGGAATTTCCTCCATAGGACTGGCCTGTGGCCCCATGGCCTGCGCTCCAGTTCCTGACTCCAGGTCCCTGCCCTGAATTCCTACCTTGGGCTCCCTGATGAACTGTGACCTGGGAGATGTAAGATAAAATAAACCCTTTCCTCCCCAAGTTGGTAGTGGTCAGAGTGTTTTGTCACAACAATGGAGAAACAAACTGGGACAGTGCCAGAGAAGGATCAAAGGGGAGATTCTTTGGGACAGGAGAAATCCGGCAGTATTCCTGAGTCTCAAATCACTCAAAGCCCGCAACCAGCCCCAGAACCAGTACATACTGAATGTCAAAAGATGCCTGTAGACTAGAACCTGAAAGTCCTTATGGATCAGAGATTTGTCCCACACTTCCTGTTAGATTTGAGGAGAGAGAAGATGGTAGATAAACAGAAAGGTAGGGGCTGGAGAGATGGCTCACCGGTTAAGAACACTGTTCTTGCAGAAGACCCGGGTTCGAATCCCAGCACCCACATGGCAGCTGACAACTGTCCGTAACTCCAGTCCCAGGGTATCCAACAGCCTCTTCTGTCCTCCGCGGGCATTGCACGACACGGGTGCACTTACCTACATGCAGGCAATACATGCATATACATAAAATAAAAATAATGAAAAATATATATTTAAAAAAGAGAGAAATGTAAGGGATACACATAAAATAAGAAGAAATCCAAACACCTTGACATAGGTGCTCTGTTCTGAGTGTAGAAGCTTGCAAACTAGTGCTACTTCCATGGACATCCATGCATTTGGGAAACTTGGTTAGAATGCTGACTCGTGAGCCTCATTCCAGACTTTCTGATTCTGTAGCTTGAGTGGATCCTGAGCTCTTTTCTTTGTTATCTTGCATAATTCTGATGGCTTAGACATAAATCATGATTTTGAGAATGACCATGCATCCTGGAGAGAGTGGGCATTTCAGACCCAGTCTTCACTCATTCATGAGGAAATCATAAATACAAGTCTCCATAAGATGACAGCATGAATGAAAATCAGTTCTTAGACACCCCCAGGAAGTACGTCATGAGAACGCTGATGGGGTGGACACCTGCTGTAGTTCTGAGGGGAGCACAGTGATCTGGCTGTGCAGGATGAAGGGTTCCAACCTAGAATGATCACTTGGAGGCCAGGAAAAGAGGCTCTGGAACAGACATCAGATCAAGCCGTTGCTCTGTGTATAAGCATTTTAGCAAATATCACTGAGAAATTTTGAGCTCTGGTTGTTTTCCAAAATGATTTCAGGGCTTTTGGAATGTCTTCAGAAGCAGTGACTAGCAGGGAATTGTGGTCATCCACATCTCCCCAAGCAGATCAAATTTCTGATTCTTCGGGTTACATCATGTAATGTGACCAGACAAGTACAGCATAATAAGCAGTCAGACAACAGCTTGTGTAAGTACCTGTTCATTTTCTAATCCACTTCTCATCCAAGGTCTACAGTGGCTTTATACTCTCCATTAATTTTTCAAACAAATCTATTCCCATAAAGTTGATTCCTGCTGGGATTGCAGGATATTTTTCTGTATTGAATATTTTCATAGAGCCCAAAGATCTATGCATGATAACTGAAAGGCAGAAGGTTTCATCACTAAAATTTATAATCTGGCTTCATAGACTTATCCAAGACAGTTTAAACATTAATTAACATATTTGTAATATTTAACGATACTTCCAGGATATATGTGTCTAGAAGGTAGTATAATATTGCAAGTAAAAATATATATTTATCTCTATTAGAAAAACCTAAACCTTTTCTAATATTTTTTTATTTTTTTAATTTTATGTGTATGAATGTATTACTTACATGTATGTAAGTGCACCCGTGTCATGCAATGCCCATGGAGGTCAGAAGAAGGTATCAAATCCCCTGGAACTAGAGTTATGGATGGTTGTCAGCCACCATGTGGGTGCTGGGAATTGAACTGAGGTCCTTTGCAAGAGCAGCCAGTGCTCTTGACCGCTGAGCCATCTCTCCAACCCCTAAATCTTTTCTTTTTTAACCAATTTTAATCTTAGGAAAAAGGGCGGGGATTAACATCTATAAAACAGTGATTAAAAGCACAGGTTCTGAGTTAAATTTCCACCCCAACTCTGGCACTGCTATTGAGATTTAGGGTAAGTTACTTAAATCTCTGCTATCAATATGCACAATTTACAACAGACAAAACACTGTGTACCTTATAGGATTGATAAGAGATTTAAAATCCAAAGTGGGTATAAAACACAACACTGTGACACATAGCAAATAAGTATGATAATAACTTTAATCAAATATCTCCCTTAAAAATTAATTTAGCAAGACTTTCCGTGGACTTTTAGAAGAATCAACCCAATGGTTTTGGAACATATCTGAAAGTTTGCTAAGTGACTAAAAGCATTCTGTACTTTTTCATCTTACGCGGTAAGGATGAAAGAGGATGGCTTTTTATCAAGACACATAGTGAAGATGGGGATTCTAAAACATGTAGCTGCTGTCCCAGATGGTGCTGAAAATTAAAGCAGTCCACATTCCAACTGTTTTTAGCCCAGAGTACTTAGCTCATAAGGAACAGAAGAAAAATGAAGACAAAATTCATCTGTGAAATGTCAATAGAAAACTTCTGAGTCCAGAACCTCAGATACTCGAAAACACTACTTCCCTCCAAATGTGCCCTTCTCCCACAGTGGCAGAACACCTGATTTTAGATGGGCATTTAAGAAACTCCCCCCTTACAGGTAGATTTAGTAAGCCACCTGGTTCTTCATCTCAGTAGGCTGCAAGCAAAAGTTTCTTGAAGCAGACTCTAAAGTTTTTCCTTCCAGTGAAACAGACCCACAGGCTCCATCCTTTCTTCTCTGTTCTGTTGTTCCATCTGCTGGACTGTGGAAAAAAGTGCTAAAGAAGAAATAGCTGGCCAGTTGGGAGTCTGAGAGATAACCTTGAAAGCCAAGGTCCCCACAATCAAATAAGCTAAAGCAGTCTGACTTTCTAACTTTTTAGTTATTCTAATTTTGGTAAACATTGTTGCACACTGCCATTGTGTCAAAAGACAAAATATTATTTTTATTTTGTTTTGAGACAAGGTCTCCCTGTAGCACCAGATACCAGGAATGAGCTAAATAGACCAGGTTGGCCTCTGTCTCACAGAGATCCACCTGCCTCTGCCTCTCAAGTACTGGAATTTAAGTCATGTGACACCATGCCTGGCTATTTTTTGTTTTGTTTTGTTTCATTTTGTTTTGTCTTTAAGACAGAGTCTCGTTACTTAGAACAATATGACCTCAAACTCACTATTTAGCCTAGGCTAGCCTCAAAGTCATGATCCTCCTGCCTCCATTTCACATGTTTTTGGATTAAAGCCTCATACCACCAAATCCAGCAAATGAAAAATATTTTGAGAATGGTAGATTCCGATGACTGAATTTAAGAATTTAAAGTGACTTCTCATGACAAAGTTAAAATTTATTCAAGGTAGATGCCTTAGCAGTAGTTATATGATAAATAACCATTGTAGTAAGACAGATATCATTAATTCATATGTCAAAGTACAAAACTGTTGGGGAAAAGCTAATGATACGGAAACATTTAAAAGAATGTGATGATTATCAGTCAAGTAATTGTAAATCCTGACGTTAGTGCAAGGGAATTAACTACATTTCTGAATTTACCCAAAATAAATCCTAGGGATCTCAGATTTTTTGCAATGTTACTCTGGCATCACCATTAATCCAAGGCTGTCTATTTGGCTGAACCAGTTAAGCGATTGTGCAGGGAGAACATGTACAAAGCCACTGATGTTTGGTACATGATATCAAGAGGAAGTAGAAGAGAAAACAAGGGTTGATTGGCCATCTGCACAGAGGCAATCAATACTGGGGGCATACGCTATGTTTAGCTTCCTCGACCCCCAGAAATGAACATAAATGCATATCCTGACACCCTAACCATCATGCTTAATAATTACAATAGCTTTCACCTACATACCTATACACTGCTAAGTGTCCAATGATATCACAGACATGTCCTCACCTCTCTTTTTCACAAATGGCAGGAATTAGAACAAAGTGGGAACTTTGAGCTCTATAAGAAAACCAAAATACTGAATAAGGGGCTCTAGAGAAGAACCAGGGCATGGATGAAGCAAACAACATGATGAACAGCCAGAAAAGGGCTCCAAATGGCTCTCTTGATAGAGACAGAGACAGACTGGCCTGGGTGTCCAACACCAAGAGCAAAACAGAGAAAAACCCTGGTGAATCATAGTCGTGTTTCCCTTACCGACCCTTCTGTTGATCCCCAAAAGGTACCTCCTATATACTCCTCATTAGGACCACAGATGAAATCACAGGTCCTGGCAGAGAGAAAGGAGGGGGCTGTAAAAGCAGCATGGGGGAACGCACAGAGAACAGCAATGTCTGCAATGTCTCACTTAGCCTGTCTCCTAGCAGGCACGCCAGCAGCTATCTGTGTCCTGACAAATGCGATCACATTTCTGAGTCTCTACACTGAAATCCAGTGTAGTCCTGGAGCATAAACTATTACAAAGTATTCATTCTGTGATGTTAAATACCTTAAAATAGATAGCTTGTAAATGAAAACAAGCAAATCCTAGATCCTAAGAATTATTAGGCATAGAAGAAAAATGAGTTTTACTGAAAAATATTTTAATAAATAACAATCCAAGAGTTACAGTGACAAGCAGATATTATTCTGCAGATGACTTTTGTCATATATATATATATATATACCACTTTGAGATAGATATATAGATATACAGATATCCCTGAGCAACGTCTTCTGTAACTAGAGAGCTTAAAGCGACGACAGTAAAGCGCAGATGTTAGTTCTACCAATAGAACTAAACGGGCAGAAAATGAAAGAACTTTTAAATCCTTCCCTTTAAGTGATTCTGACAACTGTAAGGTTTTAAATCGTGGTTTTATTTATCTCATTCCCTTCATCGTTTTATAACGCCTACACTTGTATCCTATAGCACTTTGGAAAAATTACAAAGTAGTATTGAAAAGAAATGTGTGTATGTTAGAAAATGCCAAGTGAAATTCTAAAAATTCCTTTTTACCTAGTATCAATTACAGAATTTACACTAATGTTTAGACACAGAATAGAGCGAGCTTTAAAAACATGATAGCCACGTGTAACGGCACACATCTGTAGTCCCAGCACTCAAAAGACAGGCAGGAGGATCATGAGATCTAGGCCATGCTGGCTATAAAACACAATCCTGTCTAAGACAAACAAGAGCAAAAACCATAGCAGTAACTAGCTCCCTGGTATGGCTTTCTTTCCCCTGTCTCTGTCCTTATCTGCTTTCCACCATCACTGGATTTTAAGCAGGCCTTAATTAAGGTCCCTTACTCAAGAGCCTACTACCAGCAGAAGCACAGAGGTACTCAGCTCCTTGTCTGAGAACTGTCTTAGCTGAGCAGTCCCTCCTCTTTCTCTTCTCTCCTCTCATCATCAACCCAACAAAAGCAAAATCTGTCACAATCTTAGTTGCAGTCCAACTTTGAGTTTCCATAACAATAGAATTTTCAGTCACTTCTGTTTGGTTGACTGGATCCGTTCTTCCTAATGAATGACCCATGCCTCTCCCCTCTAAACAGTTTAAATATCACTAGCATCATTTTGTATTTGTATAGTCTGATCTTTGCTCATCCAAAAACTAACTTTTGTGGTTTTTGTAGTCTCAGAAATACCCATCTAGTATTTATTCAACTACAAAAGCTTAATGTTTCCATCAGTCCTTCCAGAAAAATGCTGTTATCCCATTTAATACTTTGAGAATTCTTCTCCAACATTTTTCAATGTTAGGTTATATATTTCTTGAGTTTGACAGAACTTTCCAGTGGAAAATGAAGATAGAGAAGAAACCATAATATGAAAAAAAATTGCTAAACTAACTGATACTTACAGTGAAACTTCTTTTCCAGAGATAATTGCATACGCATAGGGTGAACAAACTTTCAAATGTGCGTTCCTTCCCTTTTTCTGTGCTGATGACAGCAAGACCACACAGTAATTCAGACATTGCTATTTCTCTTTTATTGCCAGAATAATCTGAAATGAAGAGTCGAACCGTGTAGCCGTGCTGCTATTAGAACCTCCGCTTATCACAGTCACTGCTATAGATTCCTCACATATTAAATCTACAACTTTAGGATAATGACTTGATCTTTCCCTGCCTCATCTGAAAATCAGAATGACAGTAGTTTCTGTGAATTGTTATTGATATTAAGTGAGATAATCTTTAAAAGTACCACAAAACTGTCACATATTCAGCATGCACCAAACAGCTTTTCTTACTGTTTCTCTCTCCTCAGGCCATGGGAAACAGCTCGGAATGACACAGGTACAGCATTATGCCACCAGCCCACCCCCAAACTCTTCAAATACACCAAAATATTTTAATTAAAAACATTATTATTGAATCCTTCAGGTTTATGATACAGAGCTTCAACACTGAGTGTATCGTAATATAAAAGAGAATTCTCACATGCACTCGGTTTTGCACTGCTTGTGATCTCGTGAAGGATGTAGAGAGAATATGACCGAGCCAGGCTACTAGAGCTTACCTTTTCAGCTTCTAGCATCAAGCATGTTATCAATACAACATAAGACTAAGGCTGTATTTTGTGAAATGATCCAGATGGCTTTCAGAAGAAGATAAAGATAAGAGAGAATTCAAGTTGGAAAGAAAACTTCTGTTGAGATATCTTAGAATTAAACTAAGCATTAAAGTATGCTTGACAAAGTTCTGAATAATTATGTCAAAAACTGGTTTGGGATGTTCTATGTGATACACAAATACACACACACATACACAAATACACACACACACACACACAAAATCAACAAATTTTTTAAAATGTACTATATTTGAGGGAACATGGAAATTTACGTCATGCTAATTAGTAAAGGTGATAAACATTACCATTGAAATCCACCTGTGACTTCATAGACATACACAGGCGCCAAGGGTCCAAGTGCAACCGATTATGACTAGTAATAATCATATGCATAAAGATTAGAGATGCATGCGCCAACATCTTTTTTTTTAACTTTTACAAAAACTTCATTGAGAATTTCATATATGTATATAAGGTGTTTTGATCAAATCCATGTCCACTCCCTCCCCTCCAACATTCCCCCTTCTGAAGAGGTAACCCTAAAATCTTTAAAGGATTAGATACAAGTTCCCAACTACTTTTGACATTTTTTGCCTTTGGAACAGAGTATGTTGCTAACAGTACCAAGGACATTTTGACTTTTAGCCAAGAAACTGGCTACATTACTTTGGGGTCTTTTTAGCCCAACTGCCTAGCCAATTCCTACCTCCTATTCTTATCATGCCATCCTCTGAAGGGGTTACCCAAATTGCCAATAGGGAATAGGGACGCTGACCACTCTGGCTTCTTCCATACTGAACAGGGATGCAGGGTGAGGCAACTGAGTACCCCTTCATTTGTTAACTAAAATGCTGAGCATCTTCCATGTGTCAAAGATTGCAGAAGGCCTTAGGAATATAATGAAAAATCTGTAGCAATTTCTCTTATAGGAAAATGTTTCAGGTTTCCTGTTCCTGAGTTGATAGAGAACTTCAGAATAATTGTCTGGTTAGTCTGAAACGATTAGAAAAGTTTGAGAAAACATAGCATGTAATTATTTGAAGATATAGTCAGATGCTGAAGAGAAGGAGAATTAATACAGTGGTTTTCGCCCCCAAAGTCAGGACTTTGAGACGCAGAGGATGAAGAGGGAGAAGATACAAAGCAGAGAGCATCAATCAAAACCCAGAGATCCGACCTGAGTTTTCCACAACCTACGAAGCCTGGAATGCACAAACTGGAATTCAGAGGCCCTCAAAGCACACAGCTCCCGATAAACAGCCAAGACTTTCCAAAGACTTCACAGGACCAGACTTCGGGATTAAGGATAGAAATCCAGCGTTGGACTCCATCAGTCCTGGGTGATGGTGTCTGTCCAGGCTGAGTAACTCTAATCCTCTCCTGAGAAAGACAGGTATCAGGCAAAACATCATAAATTAGTTCTATAATTCTTCAGACATACCTGAGATTTAACTTTAAAATGTATTTGTCATGCCAAGAGTGATAATTAAATGTTCAGAAACAAAGAAAAACAAAAAGTAGAAACATTCTGGGTAATAAAGACTGGAATTCTCATACAAAGGTATTTAAAAAATAACTGTGTCTAATTATTTTACTTTGCATGAAAGAAACTAGATCAAATATTCTAAACTGAAAAAGAAATTAGTAAAATTATGTGTCTAATCAATTAAATAGAAAATCCAGATTAAATAGCAAGAGGGTATTAGGACTGAAAATTAGGTCAATTTAAAGCATCCAGACTAAAGAACAGTAAAAAAGGGTGGAAAATAAAGAATTAGCAAGAAATGTGTGGACCATAAAATATCCAGCAGACAAGTTACTGAAGAGCAGGAAGGAAAGAGATAGTGGAGGAAAACAAGAGCCTTACATGCTATTGCCTGAGAATATTCCAGAGCATCAAGGCATCAGTCCACAAATTTAAGGATCTCTATGAAGCCCCATAAAATATAATAGCAACAATATACCCACTTTTGCAGCATAATAAAAATGAGAAAACCAAAGGTGTATTAGCTTTCTGTTACTGTGACAAATGCTAGAGGGAGAGAGAGAGAGAGAGAGAGAGAGAGAGAGAGAGAGAGAGAGAGAGAGAGAGAGATTGTGGTCCTAGAATCCCTTTTGAGGTGATATCTCAGTGATACAAGACTTCTTAATAAGCCTCACTTTCTGAAGGTTCTAAAATACCCCAGTAGCGCAAACTGGGGACCAAGTCATCAACCTTAGGGAGATGTTTCAGACCTGCACTATAGCAAAAATCAAAAAAAAAAAAAATTTAAGATAGTCAAATGGAGAAAACATTCAGTAGCTTCAAAGAATAAGGGTAACTTTCAACAGGCAGCAGAGTCCCATGACAGCAAAACGACACAGCCAAAGCCATGGGAAGTTGCTGCCAGATTCGAGGGTCACATCTAGAGAAAGCACTTTTTCAAAAGAAGACAACAAAGTGAAAATGCCTTCAGACAACCAAATACGGCAAAACCTGTCCCCACAAGAAGGGCTCTAAAATAAATAACAAAGAGGACTTCAGACCAACGGAAAAATATCCTAGACAAAAGCAAATGAGCCATCACAGAAAAATACGGACAAACCTAAGTATTTATTGAATAAAATATTGATTGGGGTTTGACTCTATATCATGCAAGGAGAGAAACCCATGATCCTAACATGGTCTAAGAAGCTAAAGTGACTATTTTAGGATAGATGTAACATGTTAAGTCACTGCTAAAGTAGCGGGGCTCTACACTTATTTTTTTTTTCTTTTCACTTTAATGAGACATAAATTTATTGGGAATACTAGACACTGCTTTAAGCTTCTACTGCCTTTTAATGTACATAATTAGGACTTTAACTTGCCCCTTCTACCTGTCCTATGACTTGATGAAGACTACCATTATCATTATTCACTTCAAGATTTTTTTTTTAATTTCTACATAGACTTTTCATTGGCTCTACATAGGACTCTTCCATCCTACAACATGTTCTCTAAATAGGTGCATGTTATGGATATAGATTTGTTTTTCCTGCCCTTTAGGACTTGGCTAAACCCCACTATCAGAGTGCTTACAAAATGTTTATTCTACCAGCATAGGACCACATAATATTGAACCAGAACTAGATGAAGCATTTTATGTTATGGGAGGTATGAGTGGATTTGTGATAAAATCCACCAGCAGGCTCACAAGCCATGCCAAATAAAGCTACTGGCATCACCAAATGCCGCAATTGGAACACCATTGAGTCAATCTTCTGTGAGGCTGGAATATCAGCCTTGGTAAAGTAGTCTCCACAATGATTCAAAGACTCATATATGTTTAATTTTTAAATGCACAGAATCAGAACCAGAGCGGTAACAGCACCCCACTGTCCTCACTCTTCATGACCTACTCTGAGGCTTTGCAATCCTGATCCCTAAGAGACCAGCTTCGTCCATGAATCAAGAGCCCCTCTCAACTCCAAACTACACCAGGACTAGCAGGCAAGGAGGAGTGTTATCATCTTGACAGTAACAATTGGCCTTGATCATTAGATGGGTGTAGAATTGAATAGTAAAAGCACTGGGTTGTGACAAGCATTAACAACCATTGCATGAGGACAGGAACAAAAATGCCTCAGGTAAATCATTAAGATGAACTGGGTACCCCAGAGGCTGAGATAAATCTGGAATGGGAATGGAGGGGTAGGAGAAGACATGAATGTCTAGAGTTTCAGCCCAACAGTATCTGCTCTGAGAGGCTCACGGCTCTACCTACTGCATAATTATTTCCGCAGGAAGACAGGTCCATTGCCGTCCTAAGAGGAGCTGTCGCTTGAATGTGCATAAAGACATGGGCCTTAGCAGCATAAAAGGTCACTTGTGTTGAAATTACCACAGGGGCTGGACTCATAAATGTAGACATACATGAAACTCCAAAGAAAATTCTATTGCCCTGCTGCTGAGGGTTTGTGAGCAACTTCAGGGTCTGCATCATCTGTGGAGAGCCACCTCCCACAAGCGTACGCCTTTCTGAGGAAGTCCACATACAATGGCCACAGGTGCTTAAAGATCCAACCACTTCAACTGAGCAGGGGACCATGTGACAGGCCATATTTGCTCAGATCATTTCAAGAGGTTGCTGGGCTTTGTCATACTACACTACCGTTTGCTTTCATCCTTTGCCTGTCCTGCTATCTTTTCCTTCCTTCCATGGGTGTTAATCCCTTATGAATAGTCTGGTCACTAAAGGTATTCTCACCTGCTCTTGAAAGACCAGTCTATAAGGATCATCAAAAACACCAAAGCCTCATGAATAAAACTAACAAAAGACATACTGCTTCACACAAATGCAAAAAGCTTAGTGAAAGAAGTGGAGGGCTAATTGACATTCACAGACTGAAACTAATATTTGTGCATATGTTCATTTCCTACATATTTATCTACAAATATAATGCAATGCCCACAAATATCTCATTGAGTTCTGTGTATGAACATTTACAAGATAATTTGAGCAGTTACATAGAAAAAGGACAGAAACATCCCCTCCCATACATGAAGCACAAATTGCAGGAAATCATAAATTATAATGCCAAGGAATTAAGAGAACACAGAATGACAAAATGAGAGACACAAACACAAGACCCCCACAGAGCTCAGAAATGCATGTGACTGTTGAGTGACAATTTGATGCTGAGGAGCAGGGAAGGAAAGAATGGTCACCTCAACGTGGTTTTCAATCAACTATCTTTCATTCTGGAAAAAAAAAATGGAACTTCACATCTACCTCATCTCATATTGGAAATGTTATTCTAGGTAGAGTACAAACTTAAATATAAAGCAAACGTTTTAGTAGGTAATAAAGACTACTTGTAATTTACAGTACGCAAGGATTCCTGAAATAGGACAAGGACATACAACCCATAAACACCTACTGCTAATCATCTATTTTTCAAAAGACCCAATTATGACATTATAATGACAGAGAGGGAGAGCCAACAAACGATTTGATTCTATGTGGTCACTGAACACCTACAAATCACTAAAACTTAGACAATCGGAATTAGAATACTGAGAAAAAAAAATCCCTGAAAGAATTATTTTTGAAGTTGGGACATATACAAATAAAAGAGTCTTAAGCATATGAAAACATAGCCAAGAGTGGTGGTGCACAACCTTAACTCCAGCACTAGGGAGGCAGAGGAAGGAAGATCGCTGTGAGCTCAAGGCCAGCCTGAGCTACGTAGACAGTTCCAGGTCAGTCAGAGCTACATAGTGAGACCCTGTCTAAAAATAACACAAAAGAATACAGGAAAAGTGTGCCATTTCCTTAGGCATTAGAGAAATTCATTCCATAGTGATAAATGTCAAGATCTAAAAACAGTGAAGATACCAAGAGAAAGTAAGCATCTAGAGAAGCACACTCACTAATTGCTGGTTGGAGCACAAAATGACACAACAATCTGGAAACCTCTTTAGCGTACTCTCTGTGACTGAAGGACGCATACCGTACGCAGCAATTCTACATCTGATTTGACACCTGACAAAATACGCTTCAATGTCCAAAACACCCAATCACAGAAACATGGAACATAATAGTTCAAAACTGAAAACAGCTCGAATATCCATTTATAATAGAACAGACCAACATTTTTATTTGTATAATTGAAAACTATGATGGAAAATGGCAGCTTCTAGTACTTAAAATTATACGATGTATCTTAGAAACTGAATTTTGTGTAAAATCACTTCAGAAGTACAGATTATATGATTCCATTTATATAAATTTGAAAAGTCTGGATACAGATAATTTATGGAAAGGAGGAGCAGGTAGGAAGTGACTAAAAGGGTGAAAGAGGGAATCTAAGGATGCTGGTAACTGTGTGGTAGTTTGAATGAGGTGCCCCCCCTTATAGGCTCAAGCACTTGAACACTGAGTCCCCAGTTCATGGGGCCATTTGGGGAGGGTCATGGAACCTTAGGAGATGTGGCCATGCCAGAAGAAGGGCATCACTGAAGGTGGGCTTTGAGAGCTCATAAGCCTCGTCGTGACTTCCTGTTCTTGTTTGGGGATGTGAGCCCTCAGCTTTCTGCTCCAGCTGCCTCCTGCCATGCCTTCCTACCATTATGGACTCTTATCCCTCTGGAACCATAAGCCAAATAAACTCTTTCTTCTATAAATTGCCTTGATTATAGTGTTTTATCACAGCAAAAGAAAAGTAACTTATATGCTGTGCATCAAAAATGGTAAGTTTGGGCCCAGGGATACAGTATAAAATTCAATCCTCATATCTTGGAGAGTTGAGCCCTGATCTCTGTACCATGATCCCTGCTCCCTCAGCACTGCCTCAGTTGCCCACATGCCACACTCACTTTGTAGAAGAGATTTTACTGGCTCTCTGAAGCTAAAGACCCAGACACAAAATTTTGTTTCTAAGATCACATCCTGTTGCATACCTTGCTTTACTTTGGCTGCTAAACTAAAATAATTATTGGCTTCCTTAGTTCTAAATGAAGGACTTTTCAGTTATACATTTATGAGTTTCTCATTTTTCAAGCGGATAAGCTTAGCCAACACCACAAGCCTAAATATTTTTTCTAGTGCAAGTACCATCCACTGCAGACACGTTCTTCACAGAGGAAAACCTGGCTTCCCTGTGCTTCAGTCTGGCCAAATAGACATCCCAGCCAGGCTCACAATGAAAGATCAGTTTTCTGACAACAGCATGAGGAATAGTTCCCATCCAGGGATGAGTGACTTCTGACAGGAGTTTGCAGGTTTGGCAAGACACCGCATGGATCAGGCCAAGCCAAACACTAAGTGGAAAACTCTGTTCAGCACTGCACCATAGCTGTCTCCCCAGGACTGGCCCACGTGTGTGTCTCTTCTTGTAAATGAGACACCAGACAAACAGTACTGCACACACTGTACAGAGGACATACCTCAGCCAGGTGAGGCAGGCACGGCAGGTCCCCTGGGATGTCCCAGCCTAAGCAGACGAGAACTCTAAGTTCTTCCAAGATTATCTGATGCTATAGATATTTTCATGACTTTTAGGAAATACTTTGAACACATATGACTTTTGCAACCCACATGTCCAAGTACTTTTCTTTTTAGCAAAGAGAGAAGAAATTCTGCTTTTACATCTCAAACAGTGAAATAAAAATTTTAAATGGCAAAAATCTCACTCAACTCACAAATATTTCCTGCCAGACCCCACCATGTCCCTTCAACTCTCTTGTTACTCCACTGTGATTCAGTAGGTAGAAATGGCATTTCTATGTCTTACACAGTGACAAGTACATTACTCATATACAATCAATGAATACTTATTCACATGACCTTTAAATTAAAATTTGTTGATTTATTTTAAACCTTTAAGAGAGGCCATGGAAACACCTCTGGAAACTGGCTCCAGATGAAGCTTTTTGTGGAAGAGGAGAACAAACTGACCCATCGCATCTAAACCTGAACATGCCACAACTTTGACACCGCTTCTCTTGGTTGGCATAAAACACTGAGCGTTGCTTGCACATTTATTCTAAAAGTAAGTGGCACTTATCCACGACATCAGCAACTGGAGATGAGGGACATGCATGCACACAGCAAATGCACGGCAAGAAGGATAGGAGGTCACTTTATTTCCAGCGCATTATGATAGACTTTGAAGAGCAGCTGAAGACATCAGAACAGTGAGAATATCACCTTTAAAAGTTATGTGAATTCCAAAGGACTATACTGATGCATATATTTATTGATCATATCACATGTACTAGTGTTTATATGATTATTAACAGCTATTAGCACCCAATATCCAAATGTGTGTCTGTCCTCTCTCTCATCTGTGTGTGTGTGCACACGTGCGCACACACATGCATATTCCGACCAGAAAGAAATCTTAAAACTGGACCAGCACTCTTTTCCAATTAAATATACTAATTTCCATTTAAGTAAAATCATATCTGATCTAGATCTATATTTTCTTATGCAAAAAAATGCAAAAGAAGAACCCAAAATTATGGCGAGCTGATAGAAGCTAACAGAGGCCCTTTGGCCTTCATCTTTGTGTTTCTTGGGTTTCACTCTACTTTGTAACTCTGTACCTCACTGCCATCTCACTAAAATTCAAAGACCCTGACCCTCCTCACACATGGCATCTCAGGTCAATTTACCAGCAAATGTGGAGCTATGATTTCCTTGTACCCATTACCTCAGTGGCAAAAGACTTAAGAGTGGTCGTTACTGTGCTGGATAGCTTTGGTTGCCAACTTGACACACCTGGGAAGAGGGAACTTCAACTGGGGAATTTTTTCCATCTGATTGACCTGATGGTATGTCTATGAGGCATTGTTTCGATTGTTGAGTGATGGGAAAGAGTTCAGCCCACTGTGGGCGTTGCAGTACCTGGGCAGGTGGTCCTGAATTGCATATAAAAGCAGGCTGAGCCTGGGCCAGAGGAGCAAGCCAATAGGCAGCATTCCTCCATGGTCGCTGCTTCAGTTCATGCCTCCAGGTTCCTGCCTTGGCTTCCCTTGATGACGGACTGTGAGCTGTAAGCCAAATAAACCCTTTTCGCCCCAAGCTTGTTTTGGACATAGCAGCAATAGAAAGTAACTAAGACAATCACAATGGATTATATTGCTCAACACAGAAAGCACTCTAACATAAAGTTTATCTTTTTCCTTTCATAATAATATTTAAGCATGTGTATAGCCATTTGTAATTTACAGAGTGCTAGCCCATGTGATTTTGTTTAGTTCTCACCAGAATTCCAAGAAGCATATGTTCTGCTCTGATCCAGTAAATGCAGAAACTGAAGCCAGAACCAGAATCTAAGCTTCTGGTCCCAGCACAGAGTTTTTTTCATCTCATCTGCTCTGAGTATGCAAAAGAAAGAGAGAAGGCTTCCTAGAACTCACTCCCTTCTACTGAGTGGGCTGAGAGAAAAGGAACTTTAAGAGGAGAGGGCACTGGCAGCATGGAAGGGTACTTAGCAATTCAGACTAAGGAGACCTTTGATAGAAGGAAGAGAACAGAGACTTGGAAGTCATTGTTTTAACCTCAAAGAAATGCACTAAAAACTGAGACCCACTTTTAGCATGAGTGTAACACATACAGACATTCTGACAGGCCCTGAAAAAAGAAATCTGGATTGAAACATGATTTCAGGCAGAGACACTGCTAAGTTAAAGCTGCTTGTAATTGGGCATTGATATTTCTTCCATAGTAAAGTAAGAAAAAGATTAATAGCATTTGAGTGTAATAGTAAGACTGATGAAAGGCATGACAATTTGAAAGATGTTGTGAGGGAAAAAATGCAGTTATTAAAGCAGGAGGGAAACTGGTGGTCTGGAAATTGATTATAACTAAAAGGAAAATAGTTAACCACTTTAAGCTGATAATCTCCTGCAGCTGTGCCAACTGTGTAACTGAAGTTACCAGTGAGTTCCCTGTCCTACTTGACACCGGATCCCATAGTCCCACAGCTGCAGCAGGGGAAGCCCTCACATGATCACATGATCGTCTCCTGGCTTCACCTTCCACTTCCCAGTGTTCTGTCTCTGCATTTCATTATGTCACCCAAATTGTGAACTCGGGCCTATACATGTTTCCCAAAACATTTAAAAATGTGAAGAATTTTTTAAACTCCTACTCACACAGATCATCATGAGCAATAGAGATTGTACTGAAAATCACAGAGCAGAGATATGCAACACAGTGCTAATTTTAAGATCTGGTTTCTTAACATTTCTCTGACAAATATGAGAGTTGTGGGCCCTTTTCTAGCCTATATGAACCTCTTTTCCAAAACTCACATTTTCCTGATTTTTCTTACTTATTACTGATCTCTTTTTACTTAATATTTTCTTCACCTTCCATCTCAAGAAAAGTAAATTTTTTCTCATCTATGGCTTAACAATTTAGTCATTTTTGTTGTTGTTGTTGTTGTTGTTGAATTGTTCCTAAGGTTTCATTATTCTATCCATGAGTTTACTCAGGCAATTTTCTCCCCCAATGGTTCCTAACCACAGTAAAAAGGGAAATTAATGTGATATAATCATAACTGACCAAATGATCTGAGTTGATCATTAATTTCAAAAAGTATATATTTAAAAATATTAACTTAGCATATATGTCCTATGCATTTTGGATCCATGGTAGATTCAGAAATAATTTTTGCTAATACATCACACTGATTTGAAGGATCAGTAACCTCAATTCTTCACAAAGCATCTTCTATAGTAATTAACATGGCATCTGGAGACACATAGCTAAGTTTCAATTTCTGACTCTTCAATACCTCAGGCAAGCTACTGGCCTCAATCTCCTAATCTGGAAGATAGAATATGGGGCTGGGGATGTAGCTCAGCTGATAGATGCTTGCCTAGCATGTGCAAAGCCCTGGGTTCAGTCTTCATCACTGCATTAAAAAATAGCTGTGGTGGCACAGTCCTGTAATCCAACATTCAGAAGGTATAGGCAAGAGAATGGAATATTCCAGGTCATCTCAATGACATCACAGATTCTAGGCTGGCCTGGACTACATGAGACCCTGGCCCAATAACATTTTCATGGTAGTATATAGTTTCTACCTTATATGATTATCAATCATCTTATGATAATATGTAATAATAATGGTAAAATGATAATTAGTTAATACATGTAAAATTCTTGGAACATTTCCCAGGTCACAGTAAATACTGAATAAATGTTGATCTAACCAGAATTATCTTAACTCATTCCATCAGGCTCCTTATCAGTTAGTAGTTTTATTACCTTTTTGTCAATGATTAATGTGCTACTTTGAAACAGCTCTTATAATGGACAACTTATGTGCATATAATTTTGCAATAAAACATGTACCAATACAATAATTTGCCCAAAAGTGGCTGTGGAGGCTTGAATGAGCAATGTCCCTCCACAGGCTCCTATGTTTGAACACTTGCTCCCCAGTTGGTAGTACTGTTTGGGGAGGTTTTGGAACCTTTAGGAGGTGAAGCCCTGCTAGAAGAATTGTATCACTGTGAGCAGGATTGCAGAGTTTAGAGTTTTGTCCCACTTCCTGCTCTCTTTGCTTCATGTGTACAGATAAAATTTGATCATAAAGCTTCCTGCTCTGACTGGCATACCATGCCTTCAAGCACCATTATGAACTCTACCCCTTTGGAACCATAAGTCAAAATAAACTATTCCTTAAGTTTCTTTTGGTCATGAAATTTTAGCACAGCAGTAGAAAAGTAACTAATGCAGTAGCCTGCTTAATATATACTAGCTTATAAATATCCTATAACAAAACCAATGATATGTTAGTATATTATGATGGGTTATGCCTTTGTCTAAGAATCACCTCAAACACTGTTTATCCATTAGTGTTTAACTTTTCTTGCTTTACATTTCTAGAGATATTCTGACATGTTTCCATGGGCCTGTCACTGTCCAGGCTTCATCCCATTCTTCTCCCCTCAAAATTTGTTAAAAGGTGGGAGAAGACCAAATAATTCTTAGACTGGTGAGGTTGCATGTATACCAAGTGAGGAACATATTTCTACATTTTCCATTAATTTTAATTGCCAACATATTTTCAATGTAAAAACACGCAGTCAATGGAAAAATACTTATAGTTGACCATTTTAAATCCCTTAGGAAAAGTGCATATATTTTAGAATGAGATTTTTTTTCTGGTGTTTTTCATTGAACTTGAAATTTTCTTTATTTGTATGCAGTTGAGATAGGGTTAATTTTTTTTAATTTATTTTTCACAGCAAAGAAAAACTCTAGGATCAGAAACTAGTTTCTGATATTTAGGTCACAGTATCTCTCCATTCTCTTCCATCTCTCATTCTTACCCCTGTGCATGTACACACACCACCTTAAAACAAACTACCAAACTCGAAGAAGATGACTTCACAAAGTCAGCCAACAGGAAAAAGAAGAGATAATCTCAAATCTCTAATTCTCTTTGGATAACAAATTCTGAGCCTTGGATCGCCTCCAAACACCTGCATCCAACTAGGAAAGCAAGAAATAGTGTTATTTCCTTAAGATATGCTTCATTGAAATGTCATGCTTCATGCCTAAAACATGGTGTATATGAACAAAATATATTAAAGAAAATCAAAGTACTGACATATTATTCTTCTTTGCAGTCATAAAAGACATACATATATGCATACATGTATACATACATGTTTTTTCAAGCATCTCCACAATTACAAGGAAGATTTGAAAACAGAAAAGATTTTCCCCTGCCATTTAGATGATCCCTGAAGGTGAGGAGGCATTAGATTTAGTTTCAAAACAACTTTTATTGAGTGCTCACTTAGGCCAAGCACTAAGTAAAAGCTTTTACAAATAATCTGATTTTGTGTAATTAAATCCTTACAGCCACATAGCATGGACTCCCCAGTCCAGTAGTAGTAGCTCAGTGGTAGGGTGCTTGCCTAGAATTCATGAAGCCTTAGGTTCATCCTCAGTACCACAAAAATAATAAAGTTAAAACAATAAAAACCCAGCATCATAATAAGAAGAAATGTGATGAAAAGTTCTTTTGTTCTAGGAGTCATAGGAAAGAAGAAGTAAAAAATTGAACCAAGTATAACTTAGCTTGATTTCATTCCACTACACAGCACACAACATCGGTATCTAGGTGTAACAAGAACTACGGTGTTTTAATGGACTGTTGCTGTAACAACATCATAATAATTCTTTTAAAATAAATTTTTAAGATTTTTTTTAACACTCAAGACCTGTTTTCAGGGAACAGTTTAAAAGATCAACACATATTAGCTATATGACTCAAATTTCCCTTTAAGTCACAGTGCAAACATTTTGCCTTAAGCACAAACCTTGGAAATTTACCAAAGTTAGGGAGGCATTTCCCAGGAGATAATTTAAACCCTCTTGAAGATAATCTATGAATCCAACCCAACATCAAATCTGAACTGTAGGAAAACAGGCTCCTCTGTTGTGCACTAATTGCTCAGGGAAGCAGCACAGTACGTCCTGGAGATATATCAGGAGTCTTTGGGCTGAGCGGGCTTTGATTGTTCCCAGAAGGTCCACTCCCCCCACTCTAGTTATTTTGGCACATTCGCTCCCAGACTTACTTTCCACCGCACCACCTCCCTGAATGATGAGAAATAAATCCGAAGCTAAGCAAGTCCAAGTACGCCTGACGAGCCCTCCTTTGCTGAGCTCATCAGCAACTGCAGGAAGTGGCTTGTGGGAGAGGTTCTAATTTGAGTTCAGCTAATGCAATAATTTAATTTTTGATTGACTCATTTTCAAAAGTATTTCTAGGGACTGGAAAGATGGATCAGCAGTTAAGAACACTGCCTGTTCTTGCAGAAGACCCAGGTTCGAATCCCAGCACCCACATGGCAGCTGACAACTGTCTGTAGCTCCAGTCCCAGGGGATCTGACGGCCTCCTCTGACCTCCGTGGGCTTTGCACAGCTTGGGTGCACTTAATACAGTCAATACACACAGAAAATAAAAACAATAAATAAAAATTTTTTTAAGTTCTTTTTTTAAGTATTTCTAGCTTCCTATTATGAAAGAGCAGGTTACTTGTTAAGAGAGAGACTGGGCATGGTGGCACAGGCCCCTTAATCCCCAAACTTGGGAGGCAGAGGCAGAAGCAGGGGATCTCTAGGAGATGGAGGCCAGCTTGGTCTATGTAGGGAATTCCAGGACACCCAGGGCTACAGGGAGACCCTGTCTAAAAATAATAATAATAATAATTAATAATAAGAGAGAGAATTTTACATAAGAGTTAGGAGCTTACACATAAATGGATTAAGCAATGACCTGAAGAGTATCATTAGAAAGTCATGAACCCTAAACTACCTTAATGTCTTGGCACTTCCCATATTCATTGTTAGAATCCCTTATCAGAGTAGAACACATATTATCTGGAACGAGATAAACAGGGGGTATGTATACACCCAGGTTCTGTTTTGCGTTAAGGAATCAAGACAAATTCCTTAATGAGGCTAAGCTTTTTTCATCCTCAGGAGCAGAGACTCAGGAGGAGATACAGGTGTTATACTGAAGTAAAATAAATAAATAAATAATAAATAAATATTTTAAAACATCTCATTTCTATGATTTTATGAGTGTGCCAGGGATCAGGCCCTGCATGCATACCATTCTTCTTGTTTCTAAAACCTGAGAATGCAATTAATTTTGTTTTCCTGAGTCCCTTCTCTGTCCCTTTTTGCAGACATAACTGACTGACCATCACATGCAATAATTCAGAGCAGGACAACAAGCTGGGAGTACAACTCAGTGGTAGAGTGCTTGCCCAGTAGGCATGGTTCCTGAGGTTTAATCCCTAGTACAACCGAACAAAGAAATAAAACTTCATCTTTACCACAGAAGGACTGTGGGCATATTAAGGAAAGAAGAAAGAAGGTCCTAACCTCTTACCTCGGGCTGGACCTGAGTCTGCACAAGCAAACCAGAAGCTAAAGCAGAGTCCTAAACCACCAAAACACTCAGAGCACAGTCTGACTTGCACATTCCTTCACAAGAGCCTGAGGTGTACTGAGTCAGGGGAGACATACTGACTCGAGGGAGACATACTGACTCAGGGTACTAAGAGCCTATCTCTCCAATCGCCAGCTACCAAAGTTAACAAATCAGAGACTTCAGTGGCCACACATGACAAAAAATAAACTTTATGTATTAATTTGGGAAACTCATTAGACAAAACTAGAAGCAACAACTACAATAAACAGTCATAAAACAAACTTCAGACAGGACTTAGGCATTTCGGAGTTATTTTGCTCCATTATTTTAAATGTCCAATTTTCAACCAAGAAAGAACATGAGGCATACAAAAGACAGGAAAGTACAACCCATATGCAGGGAAGGGAAAGCAACAGAAGCTACACCCTCAGCCCAGGCCTTACACTTACTAACAAAGACATTAGAACAGCTATAATTATAAATAAGGAACTAAATGAAAGTATGGAAACTATATCACAAATAGATAACATAAATAATAAGGTATAAATCATTGAAAGGTGGACAAAATAGAGTGGAAATGTGCAATAACATAACTGATAAACCTCCTCCAAGAACCGCAGCTGTTGTTGAGTAGACAGAGGAGTAGATGTACCTGAATGTAGACAATTGAGAGTATTCAGTGCAGAACGGGAAGAGTGAAAGAGTCTCAGGGACAGCAGGACGATCACACACATATCAATAGACATGCAAGCGGAGTCCCAAAAGGAGGGAAAAGAGGAAGTAGACAGAGTATTTGAAGAAATGATGACTTTAAAAATACCAAATTTGATAGCAAACATTAAGCTATACTTCCAAACAGCTCAGTGAACTACAAGTAGGACAAACCCAAAGGGATCCATGCCTAGATGCACAATAATCAAACTGTCAAAAGACAAACTGTCAAAGCAGGAAAAACATTGACTCATCATACACAGACCATCCTCAGTAAGATTGGCAACTGACTGTTTACCCCAAACATGGAGGTTTAGTAGCAACGTCAGAGCATGTGCACAGTACTGAAACAAAAAATCAATACCCAAGAATGCAACAACAGCAAAAGAATCCTTCAAAAATAAGGACAAAATTAAATCCCCAAACAAAGCCTGAAGGAATTCCCAACCTAAAATAAACAATAAAGGAAATTCTTCAAACTGGATTAGAAGGACACAGAGCAGAAACTCAAATTCCTACAAAGAACCAAAACATACCAATAAAGTTAACTTTAAAACTAGTTTTCATTTGCAGCTTATTTTTCTTATTCTATCTAATAAGAGAAAACTGCATAAAGAAATAATTTTATAACTGTGTTGAGAGCCTTGTATAGCGATATAATTAAGACACTAATAAACAAGTGGGGGAACAGGAATTCTATAGGAGCAAAGATTTGTAT
>NW_008352391.1:3607074-3611351 GCF_000622305.1 Nannospalax galili
GTCATTGAAATTAAGTTGATGTCATTCCAAGCCGGACTGATTTAAAACAAGATAAAAATAAATTTAAATCTAAACATAGTTTAGGGTTTGGAAGACAGTTCTGTCAGTAAAGTGTTTGCTGCTAACATATGAGGACCCAAATTTAGTCCCAAGAACCCATGTAAAAAAGCTGGGTATGCAATATTGTACTCAGCATAAACCCTATAAGACATAAAATTGAATGAGATTTTAACCTTTAAAAAATATCTCCATTTCATTATTAAAATACATGGTTTCATACAGAAAAAATCATTTTTAATGCAATTGACAACAAGATGTTTGCACAACTGTACACCTAAAAATTTACAGCCAATTTTGAAAGAAATGCATCTTAGCTCAGGAAATTGTTATTGAATATGTCAATGCTGTTGTAATGAAACACTTCTTCTAAGTTGTGGTTAATAAATAATTTTTTAAAAGCTGGGTATGGTAGTCTATGCTTGTAATCCTGGAAGCGGGGAGAAGCAGGGAAGAAACAAGTGGATCCCTGGGGCTCACTGACCAGCCAGCCTAGCCTACTTGACAAGATCCAAGTCAGTCAGAGACCCAGGCTCATAAAACAAAGTGAAGGACTCCTGGGCAATGACACCTGAAGTTGTCCTCTGACCGCCACATGCACATCTGTGCATGTGCACACAGACACAAACATGCACACACAAAATAAATATAAATAAAATAAACTTGTAAATAAAATTTTAATAGCCAAGCCCAAGAAAACTTCTGAGAAATGTTGTTTAAAGAAGATATAGGTGATTAAATAATGCAATAGAAAAAAATTATATAATACAAGGGCTAGGGAGATGGCTCAGTGGGTCAGAAGACTTGATGCACAAACATGAGGACTTGAGTTCAAGCCCCCAAAACCCATATTAAAAAGCCAGGTGTGGTCATGCACACACTTTTAACCCTAATAGTATATGGGCAGACTCAGGAGGATTGCTGGGGCTTCCTTCAAGTTCAGAGAGAGACCATAGCTCAAGGGAATAAAGTGAAGAATGAAACAGCAAGACACCTGACATCCTCCCCTGGCCTCCACATGTTCTCACAGGTACACACACACACACACACACACACACACACACACACACACACACCAAAGAAATACCCATGAAATGCAAAAGAAAAAGGCGGAGAAGAACAAATGCAGGCACATATTAAAAAATAGTTGAAGGCAGACATGGTGATGTATGTCTTTAGTCTCAGCAATTGGGAGTCAGAGACAGGTGAATTGCTTTTCTGTGAGTTTGAAGCCAGGCTGGTCTACACAGCAAGCTCCAGGCCAGGAAGGGCTACATAGTGGAACCCTGTCTCAGAACTTTAAATAAAATTTTTAAAACTGAGGTAAATACTAAGTTATTACATTAAACATAAATGGATTATAAGCATCAACCAAAAATCAAGATTGGATGAATGTACAAAAATACATGATTCAACTACATGCCCTCTATAAGAAAAACAACTTAGACTTGAAGACATAAATAGAAAATAAAGGAATGAAAAGGGTGAACCATGTAAATAGTAACCAAAACTGAATAGGAATAGCTATGCTCCCAAAAGACAGAATGTACTTTAAAATAAAAATTTTTCTTTTTTTCAATATATATTTTTATTGAATCATTGTGCATTTCACACAATACATCTTAATCATAATTAGAATCCTCCCCCTACCTGCACCTCCCATACCCCCCACAGGCTTTCATGAATTCTGTCATAAGGCCTATTGAATCAAGTTCGTGTCCCCAGATGTTTCTCAGTGTGAGTTCATCCACTGGAACCTGGTCAGTCTCTCTAGCATCACTCCCTTAAAGAAAGCCAAGTCTTCCTCATCCATCAGTGATCAGCTGCTAATAATTCTTCAGCTAAGGTTGGAACTTCTTGCCCATTTCCCCAGCTCTTTGCTGGGTTTTTATCTGGTTTGAGTTTGCATGATAAAAATTTCTAATAGAGTCAAAGAAGGACATTTTATAATGTTATAAAAAGATCAGTCCATCAGAAAGATATATGTATATATCAAAACATATTATCAAAATTTATAGAAATAAAAAGAAATGGGTAAACAATAATACTTTTAAACCTCAAACTTGGAATGGAAAGGTGGCTTAGCAGTTAAGAACACTGGCTGCTTTTGCAAAAGACCAGGGTTTGGTTCCCAGCACCCATATGATAGCTAACAACTGTGCTTAACTCCAGTGCCAGGGAATCCAATGACCTTTTCTGGCCTCTGCAGTCACCAGACACATACAATAAAAATAAATAAATCTTCATTAAGAAAACCCTCAATCTACCTCTGAATAGAATAATCAGACCATTCACAAGAAAACTGAAGATTTCAAGGCAATAAACCAGCTAGAGCCAATAGATATCCACAGAATCACCACAAAAAAAACACATTCTTCTCAAGTGCACCTGGAACGTGCCCAGAACATGCTTATTTTAGACCCAAATAATTCAAACTTCAGAAGGATGAAAATTGTGCAAAATTTGTTCTCCATCCATGGTAAAATGAAATTAGAAGTCAGTAACAGAAATTAAGAGAACTAAGCAACAATGGCTTGAAGTTATACCAAAGACATGATCATTAGACCGAGTATACTTGCATTAAAATATCACACTGCACCCCACAAATGTGCACAAATGTGCGTTAATTAAAAATAAAGTAAATGTGTCAAGAATAGACAGAAAATGTAAGTAAATCTGGATTTATGATTAATTTAAAAACAAAAATATTGGAAATTTTATTAATATGTGGAAATTAAATATATCACCAAATAACCAATGACTTAATGAAGAAATCATAAGAGAAAGAATCACAAAAAAAGAAATCACAAATATAATCTAAAATGAGAATATGCTTTAAAATAATTGGAGATATCATACAGCAAACTTATTAGATGAAGTAAAGTGCCATTTAAAGCTTCAAAATATTATATTATTTCTAGAAACTAATCACTCAAACAGTTTCATATCAATAACCTAACTTTTACCTTAAGAAATTTATAACAAAAGATCAAACTGAAAACTAGCAGAAGAAAGGAAATAATAAAGATAAGAGTAAATATAGATTAAATAGAGAATAGAAAAAACAGTAAAGGGGCTGGTGAGAAGGTTCAACAGTTAAGAGTGCTGGATGCTCTTGCAGAGGACCCAGGTTCAATTCCCAGCACCCACATGGCAACTAGCAACTGTCTGTAACTCCAGTTCCAGGGGATTCAATGCCCTCTTCCGATCTCCTCAGGCACTGCACAACATGGGTGCATTTATACACATGCAGGCAATACACTCCTACACATAAAATAAAAATAAATGGCTGGCGAGCTGGAGAGATGGCTCAGCAGTTAAAAGCATTGTCTGTTCTTGCAAAGTACCCAGGTTGGATTCCCAGCACCCACATGGTGACTGACAACCTTCCATAACCCCAGTTCCAGGGGATTGCAGGACACAAGTGCACTTACACATATGCAGGCAATATACTCATACACATAAAAAATAAAAATAAAATAAAATAAATATTTTTAAATAAAATAAAAATGTTTTTAAATTAATTCCCCCTCTGAAGAGATAACCCTCAAATCTTTTAAGGATTAGATACAAGCTCCCAAATACTTTCAACATTTTTGGGCTTTGGAACACAGTATGTTACTAAGAAGCCCAAGGACACTTTGACTTTTAGCCAAGAAACTGGATAGTTTTCTTTGGGGTCTTTTTACCCTTACTGCCTAGCCAATTCCTACCTCCTATTCTTATCACACCATCCTCTGAAGAGGTTACCCAAATTGCCAATAGGGAATTGGGCCCCAGACTGCTCTGGCTTCTTCCACACTAAACAGGGACGCAGGGTGAGGCAACTGGAGTACCCCTTAAGTGGGTCTATCCAAAAGACTCCCAAATTACATAAGGCTATCTCTAAGGGGAAAAGAAAGTCCTTGAACTGTGAATAGGAGATGTGAAGGAGAAGTAAAGGCAAGAGTAATTAGCATTACAAGTTCTAGCCAGCAAACTAGCAAAAAGTCAGAACAGGGCAATTTTCAAATGTTCATATGAGAGCCCATTGGAATTTCTTGACAAGTGTTTCCAAAAGCATCCCTCTACTGGGTTCCTCCTCATTTTTCTTTTGTCTTCCAAGACCGGACTCTAGAGTCACAGATTCAGGGCTTGCATTCAGGTATTTTGATAGCTCTTGGAGTGGTTAAAAATCAGTGTCAGTTCCCTCTCAAAGGCTTCTAGATAGGGAAAGAAAA
>NW_008352391.1:3611588-3636588 GCF_000622305.1 Nannospalax galili
TTTTGAGTGTTTAAGACCATACAGTTGGCCCAAATAAATCAATTTATTTTTACACCTAAGATCATTTGAGGATCTGTTCCTCAGGGGTCACATGGGCTTTGGAGGAGCTCCTGGCTCCTTTCTTTTCCCAGTTCCATCTATGTGAAAATAAGTCAAAGGTCCTGCTCGACCATGTGTGGCTTCACTTAGAAGCATGAATGAGATGTTTCCTCTGAGTTGAGCCTCCTCTTTGTAGCCTGGACACTGGTTCAAGTCCATCTTGTGGGGTCTCCATGTCCTCCCTGAACAAGAGGACAGGTGACTCACTACAACTACAGGGCATTTTGAGAGATGTTCCATACTTCTTAATAAAAAAGTACTTTTTTAAAAAAGTATTAAAAACAATAAAATCAGAGAGACCAAGGCAAGTTGTGAACAAGTGCATGACTCCAGTCGTGGGAAGAACCACCCAGGGCGCGCGCGCACACACACACACACACACACACACACACACACACACAGTCAGAAAGTCAATAACACCATCAGACAGCACTCCAAAGTAACACCAGGAGCAAGTGTTTCATCATGGCCAAACTGATCCCAATGGTAAATCCCATATCCTCTTCTACTGATGTTCCAACTGCCCCATCCTTAACAGGAAATAATGGACATTTAGGCAGACATTTCACTCCTACACAATCAAAGTCTATCCAACTGTACAATACATGGGGTCCAGATTAACAAAATTGGGTACTCAAGGGACCAGAAAGACCCACAGGTAGAGAAACATTTGGTTGTAGTAGTTCATGATGTTGTAGCAGATTGCTAATTTGCAGGATTAGCTAAGTGACATACCCAACAGCTCATCAAATTCAGAAGTGGCAATTGCCTTGGATAGGCATCAAAATGAATTTGGTAGGCTTACCTTATGGAGGAACAAAGAGAGGTTAGACCTGCATCCTCTCCCCTTCTTTTTACTATATCTGGCTTCTTGGATCCTAAGGTGCTCCCATCTCAGCAAAGGGTAGTGAGTCCTCTCTGTCACCTGGTATGTAAGTGATTGTTCTTCCCTGAGCCGATCTTTAGGGTAGGGAATACAAACTCTAATTTGGATACTCTTTAGGTTCATTCAGTAAAAATAACTATTTTACATATTGATATTGCATGAGACTATGTGCAGTAAAGGAGAAAGCTACTTTAAAAAAAAAATTATGGGACTGGAGAGATGGCTCAGCAGTTAAGAGCACTGGCTCCTCTTGCAGATGACCCAGGTTCAAGTCCCAGCACCCACATGGCAGCTAACAACTGTCCATAACACCAGTTATAGGGGATCTGACGCCTTCTTCTGACCTCTTCAGGCATCATATGACACCAGTGCACTTACATACATGTAGGCAATACAATTTTAAGTGTTGAACTCAAAACTTCTAGTAGATGATTATTGTTTCGTAGTACTTTCAAACAAAAAAGCATTCTCTGTATCTAGAGAGTAAATGAACAAGGAGCTCACTTCTACCCCCTTGCTGTTTTTTTTTTTTTTTTCCTTTTGCTTTTTAAGTCATTCTGTTAGTTCCAGGAAGGAGTTAAAGAGTTAGACCGCCTTTGTAGGGTCCTTTCTGGAGACCATGGTATCAATTCATATAAGAAGGTATTCAAATGATGGAAGAGGGTAAAAAGTTGCTTCAAACATGCAACACAAATAAAAAGTATCTGTAACAGAATTGCTACAAGAGGATGACAGTCTGATTCCCGTCCTTATATGGCACCCACTAAAGCTGGCCTTTTGATTATCCTTAAAAATGCTTAAACCCCATATAAGAATTGAAACAGAGCCTCACATACTCCGTGATTGGACCTCTGATGTGTATTGTGGACCACAA
This sequence comes from Nannospalax galili, assembly GCF_000622305.1. Taxonomy (NCBI): domain Eukaryota; kingdom Metazoa; phylum Chordata; class Mammalia; order Rodentia; family Spalacidae; genus Nannospalax; species Nannospalax galili. Next base: position 3,613,448 of record NW_008352391.1, read on the forward strand.
ATCTAGAGCTATTGTCAAATGCAATGTGGTCAAGGAACCTGAAAGAAAGCAATGTGGTCTCATATGACAGGAAAAATGTGGCACAAGTCAATGAAACACAGATACAGCAAGACAAAGCATGGGAAATACCAACTGCAGTCAGGATCTAGCAGAGCCCTGTGATTGGACAAGAGGGCCAGTGTGGTCTACATGCTAAGAATATCCTGGCATGTCACCTCAAGGGAGTTCTCTCTGGGGAATATTTTCAGCAAGGGACTGTAAGGTAGGATAGTTTTTCATGGTGTTTAGCCTTACCTCACTACACTGGCAATTCATGCACATAAGTCCAGTCAGGAATGGCATCTACCAGGCATGGTGGTGCATACCTGCAATCCCAACATCAGAAGGAAAGGCTCTACAGAAAAATTAAGAGAAGGGTATCTGAATTTCCATGGGCCATCTTATAATGGCTCCTAGAGACTGTCATTCATACCTCTGCTTGCTCTGGAAGACAGAGCAATTTAGTCTCCACATTTAGTTATTGGTTATTGTCAGCATCGGAGTCTTTCCAGTGACCATGTATAAGCAGAAGCAAAAAGCTTAGAAGACCAACTTTTATTCAAATGTTTTGTCACCACAAACAGTCATATTTTAAATGTCCCTCCAAGTTTTGCCAATAGCTTAACCAAAACAACAATTCTACTATCCATAGCCCATGAGTACATGAAAACACAACATAGGTTCAACTTGCATGAAGCTCTGCCATTTTTAGCAAGACCTTTATTGTAATAAACAAAGAATAAGCCTCCATCTGTTTAATGGAAGCTGCTTCCCATTACATCCTAATAGAAGATAACCAGAAGGAGCCACCAGAAAAATCAGGGTCAAAGACCAATACTGCTGAGCCAGCCAAAGTATGAGTTTCCTGAGTAATATACCCAGGACACAGGGGAGGTGTGCATGAGAATTTTTCATGGAATTGGGACACCCCAATCATGCCATGTTTTTCCCAGTCTTGTAAGAGCTGTTTCCACTTCACTGCTGAAAATCTCTGAGCCACCCCCATTCTGGGATGGAGGCTTCTGTTTGGTTCCTGTATTAGTTTCTTTTCTGTTGCTGTGATAGAAACACTGAACAAAACAACTTAAAAAAAGGAAGAAGTTATTTGAGCTTATGGTTCCAGGGGAATTACAGTCTGCCTTGGTGGGGAGGCATGGCAGCAGAGGTGGCTAGAGGAGGAGTGGAAGCTAAGCTCTCACTCACATCTTCAAGTAGGCACAGGAAGCAAGAGAACAAGCTTAAGAACCTTCCCCCTGTGACATGCTTCCTCCAGGATAGCCACACCTTCTAAGACCTTCCAAAACAGCGCCACCAACTGGGGACAAAAATGTCCAAATACTTGGCGCCTATGGGGGACATTTTCATTCAAACCACCACAGCTCCTCTGCTTGACTGGGATTTTAGACCATATGAACATTTCATAGTGCTCTGTATACACTAATTAGGCCTGATTAAGAGCCTAGTCTTTTTTTGTCTCTCAAAGCCTGATGCCTTTAGCTCACAGACTCAAAAGCTCAATGGTACAGATTTGTCCACAATAGGATCCTTCTACAATAGGTTCTAGCTAGCAGACTCAGAGGTTGCAAAAGTCTATCACTGACTAGGCTAGTGGGGTCCGTAATATACCTCCAGAGTCACTGGGAACAGAGGAAGAAGTGTTCTCACAGAAACTGTCATCAAGAGGACCTGAGCCAAGCTGCCCCTCAGGACCACCATGGCCAGTATCTAGTCATAGGCTCCTCAGGAGAAAGCCCATTGATCTCCCTTTTTGAGTTCCATTGTGAAATAACCACGCCCAGAGATACTTCAGGGAAGGGCCTTGTCCAGGTCACCCAGGAGAGAATTCCTGTTACAACTCTGACAGTGCTGGTCATGTAAGAACAACAACAATGCAAGACAGTGACCATGCAAGACCTTGGGGAAGGCATTCAGGAAAAGAGCAGGAGGTAAAAATTAAGCTGAGACTACACTAGACTCTAGAAGAGAGGCCATTGCTGGTCTTGTCTGCACAGAAAACAATCAGGGTTGTGCTGTGAGAATCATGTCAGGCTGATACAGGACATCATAGTTCCTGTTCCCCAAAGAAACCATGTAAGCTATTTGCCAATGTTTCCCACACTTGCCCACATAGCCTCATGTATCAGTTAGCTTTTCAGTTGCTGTGATAAAACACTGACCAAAACCAATTTGGGGAGGAAAAAGTTTATTTGGTTTGCAGGTTACAGTTCATCACTAAGGGAAGCTAAGGCAGGAACTCAAGGGGGGAAGTGAAGCAAAAGCCACAGAGGAATGCTGCTTACTGGCTTGCTTCCCCTAGCACAACTGACCCCTTGTCAACTTGATATACAAATATATCACTATTAAACAATAACCTTTCTTTTCTTGTTTATCCCTAAGATCTTATATTAATATCACCTCTTCTTTTCCAATTAGTACTCCTTTAATTTCCTTCTCTTGACTTATTGCTCTAGCAAGAGTTTCAAGCACCATATTAAAAAGGAATGGAGATAATGGACAGCCTTGCCTGGTTCCTGATTTTAATGGGAATGCTTCCAGTTTTTCTCCATTTAGAATGATGTTGGCTGTGGGTTTGTTGTATATAGCTTTAATTGTGTTGAGGTATGTTCCCTCCAATCCAATTCCCTCTAGGACTTTGAACATAAATGCATGTTGAATTTTGTCAAAGGCCTCTGTATTTATTGAGATGACCATGTTGTTCTTGTCTTTGAGTCCATTTATATGATTTATGACATTTATTGACTTGTATATATTGAATCATCTCTGTCAATATCACAATTACAATTTTTAAAGTCACAGTTTTTTTAAAAATTCAAACATTTTAGAAGTTCAAAGCCTCTTTAAAATAGCCAAAGTCTCTTAACTATGGGTTCCCGCAAAAAAAAAAAAAAAAAAAAATTTAGGTTAAATACTTTCTTACTCCAAGAGGGAGAAATCAGAGTGTACAACCAACTGCACTTAGGCAAAATCAAAGGCCAGCAGTGTAGCTCCAAAGTGTTCAGTGTCTGACATCTGGGTGTCACTTAAAAATCTGAGCTCCAAAGAGCTTAGGTAGCTCCAGTTCCCATCCACAGCACACATAGCTTGTCTTATAGTCTTAGGCAGGCTCCACTCCACGCCTTGGCAGACATCCCACAGTCCTGGCATCTCCAATAAGCTGGGGTCCCCACTGCAACTAAGAACACAGCACCTTCACCAATGACCAACCACTCATGGTACCAAGCCTCAGTTCCTCTTCCTGACCACTTCAATTCTGCTGTTTTCATGCCCCCCAAAACAAGTACCACATAGGAGATTCTTGCACATCACCAAATTCAGCTTCCAGCTTGAGTTGCAGCCTTGGCCCATCTGGGCCACAGCTACGTGCTGACCCTGAAGAAATACTTCCCAGATTTCACCTCAATGATATTGGTCTCTCATTAATTACAGATGATTTTTCAGCCCCAATTAGCCAGCATCAACTGTCCCACTAAAAAAAAAGTGCTGGTCTCTTGTTAATCAGAGCTGATCCTTCAACCCCAGCTGACCAGAGGCCACAGATTCTTAACTCAGATTATCACAGGAATGGCCCTTATAGAGCCTTTGAGGAACTCCCAAAGTTTCCCCTGAAACTTTACAAGACAGGCCTCCATCACTGACATTTCTCTCCACATTCTTAACATCCAAGCTGGAAAAGAACAGCTCATTAAGCTCTAAGCACTCAATGGCTTTTTCAAGACCAAAATTACAAACATTTCTGCAATATTTCAAAAGAAAACAATGTGGCTATGTCCACTGCAGGAAGATCCCATTCTCTGGTATTAATTTCTGTATTAGTTGGCTTTCCTGTTGCTGTGATAAAACACTAACCAAAATCAACCTGGGGAGGAAAGAGTTTATTTAGTTTATAGGATACAGTCCATCATTAAGGGAAACCAAGGCAAGAACCTGGAGGTAGAAACTAGAGCAGAGACTAAGAGGGGACACTGCTTACTGACCTGCTTCCTCTGATCTGTGATGAGCTGCTTTTCCTTTATAACCCAGGCCCATCTTCCCAGAGATGGCACTACTCATAGTGACTGGAACATCTACATCAATTAGCAATCAAAAAAATGCCCCCCAGAGGCATGCCTATGGGCCAGTAATGGAGAAAAGTCTTCAACTGAGGTTCCCTCTTCCCAAGTGACTCTAGTTTGTATCAAGTTGACAAAAAAACTAAACAGATCACCTCCCCATAATCCCTAAGTATGTTACATTCATTACAACTATCACATAAAATCACAAAAACACTGACATTATTGCTGTATAAAATTTGGGAGATGTGGTAATATCTATCCATCAGTTCCTACAGTTTATTCAACAAAGATGACTAGAATTTGATGCTGCAGGAGATAGGAAATAACTGAAGGTCTTCAAGATGAAGCATGACACATTCAGACAAACATTCAGGAAGATCTTTTGATAAACTGTATGGAAACAGGGTTGGAGGAGCCAAAACTAGGTGAAAGGAGAGAACAATGGAACATGGGATGTGTGTGTGTGTGTGTGTGTGTGTGTGTGTGTGTGTACCAGAGATCAACATCAAGTGTCTTCCTCAATCTCTCTCCACCTACTTAAATGGGGTGTCATTAAACCTGGAGCTTGCTGGTTCAGCTAGGCTTAATTCAGCAAGCTCCAGGAATACTCCTTCCTCCACCTCTCCAGTGCTAGAGCTGCTGCCCAGGGCTTTACACATCGGTCCTGGGATTTGAACTTGGGTCCTTATACTTACACAGCAAATACTTTACCAACTGAGCCATCTCACCAGCCCCAGAACACAGAATTTAACATTTTTTGATCCCTCTGTGACTTTTTCTACTCTTTGCTCACTGAAGTTATATCTGTAAAGTCAACTGGATGCTAACATCTAGTGCATAAATGGAGTAACTGCTGATAAAGCCAAAGAAGGAATCTGACTTATTCTTAGTCATGGGATTTTTCCCACCTTTTATTTCACTTGATCTAAATAGAGACAGTCAGTGTGTGTATGAACTAAATTTTAAGGAGAATGAGCATTTGTAAGCCTAAACTGTAAACCAAAGAGTATACTAATAAACAACATCCCAACTATGGCACAGGACTAATGCTGGAAACAAAGACCCTCCTGGTACAGTAATAATTGTTGCATGCATCATTCTCCTTCTCAGAAGGAAGAAATGTATGGGTGTATCAGAAGTATCCCGATTCCTGTGGTGGTTTAAATGAGAATGTCCCCCATAGGCTCCAAGTATTTGGATATTTTGTCCCCAGTTGGTGATGCTGTTTGTGGAGGTTTTAGGAGGTACAGTCTTGTTGAAGAAAGTCCATCACTAGGGGCAGGCTTTGAGAGATCTTAAGCCTTGCCAAATTTCCAGTCACTCTCTCTGCTTCCTATGCCTGCTTGAGGATATGACCACTTGATTTCTGTTTTGGCCACCTCCTGCCATGCCTGCCCTGCCATTATGGGCTCTAATCTCTCTGGAATTGTAAGACAAATAAACTGTTTCTTCTATAGGTTGCCTTGGTCATGGTGTTTTATTACAACAACAGAAAAGTAACTAATACAGAAGTTGGTACCAGAGGTGGGCTGTTCTGTGAAGATCCTGACCATGTGGAGTTTTAGAGGAATGTGGAAGACTTTGGAAGTTTGGACTAGAAAAGCAGTTGAATGCTATAGGCAGAGTTTAAAGGCTGTTCTAGCAGGATCCTGGAAGAAAATAGTGCTGAGAGCAAAGTAGTTCCAGAGGGAAATAAGGACTTAAACAGCAGCTAGAATGTTTGGCAAAGCACCTGGCTGCCATCTCCCCACAACCTAAGAGCTTTCCTGAGGCTAAATTGAAAAGCAATAGAATAATTTCTTTGGCAGAAGAAATTTTAAAGCAGTCTAACATGGAATCAATGGTGTGGTTATTAATGGTGAATGTTATGGAGATCTACAATGAAAAAAGAAAAAGTGGGGTAGAAAGAAATTCAGAATGTACAGTTTGGATTGAAAAAGAGCACAGGAAGGTTAATGTCAGAGACAAGGCATGTGCTGAAGGAGAAGCTCTCTTTGATAAGGAGATTAGAGCCATTAAGGAGAGGCCTACAGATGTGCATTTAAACAATAGAAAGAGTATATTCAGAACAAGATCACACCCAGCTAAGTCTCCAAATTGTGAAAAGAAAATGACAGAGGGGCTGTCTGCTCCTAGAAAACCACAGTATAGAAAAGCTGCTAATGTGAAGGAAGCAGGCCAGGGTCCATCCAAGGCTGGCAGCCAAACTTGGCAGTGTCAACCATGTGGTGCTGGCTGTAGAGGCATGAAAGATTCAAGAGTAAAGGAGACATTAGTTCTTCGGCCATTGTTTCAGAGAGCCACTGAGGCCAGGCAGTGTGTAGCAGGGGCATCCCTGCATAAAGAAGGCCCTGATAGGCCATTGCATGAAGCTGTGAAGGTGAAGCCAGATTGGCAGTGGAGACCCCAAAACATTGGAGATGCTAGAGGCATGAGACATCTGCCAAGGAAAGTTGCATACATGGAGTGGTACCAGCCCAAGAGAGAGATGTGTGTTGCAAGCAGGAAAGCTGGAGGGGCTGAGCCATCTAAGCCCTTTGGAAGTAAAGTCCAAGAAGTCGGACATGGAGCTACTGGATTTGGTGTTTTCCCTGATTGTTTTCAATCTTGTTTTGGTCCAATGTTTTCTCAGTATGTCCTCATTCCTCCCTCTTGGAAAGGGATGTGTATTCAGTTCCATTATATGTTGGAAGCATATAATTTGGCTTTTGATTTTACAGGTATTTACAGTTAAAAAATTACCTTGAGTCTCAGAAGAGATTTGGAATCTGAACTACTGAGTAGTATTGAGGCTGATAAAGACTATTGGAAGTACACTAAATGCATTTTGCATTTTATATGGTTGTGAGCCTATGGGGGCCAGGGAGTAGAATGTGGTGGTTTGAATGAGAATGTCCCCTATAAGCTCCAAGTGTTTAGACATTTTGTCTCCAATTGGTGGGACTGTTTTTGGAGGCTTTAGGAAGTATGGCCTTGCACACCACTGGGGTCTTGCCCAATTTCCAGCCATGCTCTGCTTCTGTGCCTGCTTGAAGATGTGTTCCTGGACTTTCTGCTCCAGCCACCTGCCTCCCCCACCATTACAGACCCTTACCCCTGGAACCATATGCTCAGTAAACTCCTCCTTCTATAAGTGGCTTCGGTCTTAGTGTCTTATTGAAGCAACAGAAAAGTAAGTAATAGAATTCCCAAAGACAAATCTGCCTGGCTCTCTAGTCTACAGAGAGACTGGGTCCAAACACTTGAAAGATCTATTATTCTTAAGATTTACCTTTCCTCTCCACCAGCATTTCTAGTTTATAGATTTATCTCCTTTGAATTTCAAAGTGGAAGCTTTGAGAAAGATGTTTTAACATTCAACCTAAACAATCCTACTCTAAAAGGCAGCTGAATGAAATAAACAGTAATTTTCTGATTAAAAAATAACAAATTTCAAAGAAATTGCAACCAGCTGTTTTCCTTCAACCAACTGATTTATTTCCCTTGAAATGTGAATGAGAGGAAATGGGCATAGCAGAAAGATTTGTTTAGGCATATTCACCAAGCATAAGACTTGTTAGACAAGGACAGGGGAAGGAAAAAGGGAGGAAAAGAGGGAGGATGTAAAGAGGGAGGGAAGAAGAGAGGAAAGAAAGGAGGAGAGAGGGAAGGGAGAGGGAGTCTGATTTGTAGACTACTGTAAGAGGTGAAACTGACTTTTAGAACTGAAGGACTCATTAAATCCTCTCCAAAGGTCAGAATCAGAATAGGAGTTAAGGAAGAAAAAGATAGAGGTTCTACTAATGATGGCTATGTAAGCAAACACATTTAGTGTACAGAGCTCTGGAGTTAGTGATGGGCCTGGCTGAACCAGTGGCCAGTTCTGGTCTCCTTGATTGTAAAACCTTTAGCATAGCATAAAGATGTACACAAGGCAAGCAGGTTAAGGATCCCAGAAGACAGGAAAGAAAAGATTTAATTAAGCTAATTTCCAGTTCCTCATCCTAACCTTCCCATCAACCAGCCACTCTTTCCCTAGAGAGGTACTATGAGCAGGGGCATGGATACCATATATCCCCATCACCAGGGTTGAGGATATAGCTCAGAAGGTAGAGAGCATGCCTCACATGAATGAGGCTCTGGATTAGACATCCTCCCATCACCTCCATCAAAGAAAAAAACCTCCTTTCACTTGGAAAGATTTGTCAGAGCAAAACGTTTAGCCCCTCCACAATTGAGCCAATGCTCACCTCTTGATACATGAATCTCCAGTTGAGTCAAGATGTTATTTCCCAGCCTTTGAACTCCAAACTTCTTTCCACTTTCAGAACCAGTCTACCTTTTCCTCAATGTGTTGAAAAGAAACTGAACCAGGGTAACTAGTATAAGTTATATACTACTCAATTTATATTCTACTCAACTTATACTTACTCAACTGTAAAACTGAACTAGTATATTTTTGACACATCAATGTCTTTTATTAGACACAGTTTTTAAAATCAACTCTTCAATTTCTCCATACACAGGCAAAAATATGTGTGCCTTTTAACATATTAGAACTTGCCAACTTAATGATCAGTTAGAGAAGGGAAAACCAGCCCCAGCCAGTATGCTTAACATGAGGCCAGTTCATCTGCCCATCCCCAAGAATATGGAGATGAATGTGATAGACAGATTGTCCCCCATCTGCACCTTCATTCACCACCATGCCATAGCCCCTGCTCAGGCCCAGGTCTGCAGCACATTCTTGCCAACAATCATTAAATGTCCAAGAAGGCTTTCATTGTCGTACTCTGTGGCAGAAATCTGGGCTACGTGTTTCTTGGGTATAATCAGAAAATGTATTGATACCTGAGGAGAAATATCATGGAAATCAAGACACCGGTTGTCCCTGAAGACGACCTTGCCTAAGATCGTGCCCCCAGGTAGGGCGACCTGAGCCTTGGCAATCTTGCCAGCCATTGCGCCCTACAGCACTGCAGCCATGAGGGGAAGGAACTGGGGGACTATTGTATTTATAAATAAACTATTTACTATCCAATTAAGAGGCATTAAGGATTTTTTTTCTTCTAACTTTCAACCAACCAATTGTAATGAGACACAAATAGTCTTTTTTTCTTTTTTACAAATATAAATTTTGTGGGGTATGGTAGTGCACTCCTTTAATCTGAGACTCAAGAGGCACAGACAGTGGATCTCTGTGAGACTGAAGGCAACCTGGTCTCCATGGAGAGTTCCAAGCCAACTAGAGCTAAAGGAGACACTAGTCTCAAAAAACAAACAAAGAAATACAAACCTCAGTCATATGCCACCTATTACATTGTTGAGAGTGATCTTCTCGATTGGATCATCTGAAGCTGGAAGACACACCCTAAATGTGGGAGTTACCTTCTGATGGCAGCCTTATAAAAGGCCATGACAGCGAAGAGCCCTTGTTTTTTGCTGCTTGCCTTCTCTCACACTGGTGAGTTCGTCTTGCTGCTGTAGACTGAAGACTAGCTGATCTTTTGGAATTCATCAGGCCTTCAGTGCTAGATTGGGATGACTGAGACATCCAGCCCCATGGACTGAGCGACTACCAGATTCTCAGCCTGTCCAGTGTGGTGCAGCCATTGTTGGACTACTTAGACTCTTATTCTTGGAGCTAATCTGATAAATCCCTATATATAAAAAAATACACACACACACACACACACACACACACACACACACACATATTCATTCTGCTAGTTCTGTTTCTTTAGAGAACCCTGACTAATATACTTCCTCTCATCAGAGTTTGAACATTTACCCTCAGCTCCATGGAGTAAGAAACAGAATGTGTTTCTAAAGAGGAATGCTCTGTACAGTAGAGACAGTTTGGTGTTTGGGTTTGGGAGCAATTTAAATGGGAGGAGGTGGTTCCACAGGCCTCCCAGATAAGATAGCAAGTAACATGTCATAAGAGAAAAGAATAAGTTTTTTATTTTGTCTTTTTGAGACAGGGTCTCCCTGTAGCCCCATCTGGCCTGGAACTCTCTATGTAGACCAGGCTGGCTTGATCTCACAGAGATCTGCCTAACTCTGCCTCGGGCATGCTAGGATTAAAGATGCGCACCACCATGCCTGGTTAGAATAAGATTCTTGTATAGGGAAATATAAAGCAGGGTGAAGCAAAAACCGGAACACTTGGGGAAGACTCGAAGGAAAGCTGATGAAGGGACCTGCTGAGAAAGGCTAAGCGCACGTCACAAATGTCTATTGCTTTTGGAAATGCTGTTAAGTAGTCAAGACATGAACTAGAGGCATGGCCACTGTTCAAATGCCTATAGGCTGGGGCAGGGGGTGTTGCCTGGCAGTCAACTGCTTGACTAGCATGCATAAAGCTGAGGGTTTCATCCCTGAAACAAACAAAAAACTAGAAGACCATTTATAAGCAGTCTTAGCCAGCTAACTGAGCTGTCCACACCTAGATTGGAACATCTCATTACCTTTGCAAAATATCTCACCCAATGATTATAGGAATGAGGGTCTGTTACTATGGTTTGGATGAGTGTACTCCAAGATCTCTGTGTGTCAAAGGCCTGGTCCTAAGGCTGGTAACACTGGGAGGTGCAGTGGATATTTAAGAGAGGGCCTGGGGCTGGGAAGATGATTCAGTGGGTAAATCGCTTGCTGTGCAAACATGAGGACCTGAGTTTAGACCCAGAGCAAAGACTTTTGTAACCCTGGTGCTGGGAAAGCAGAGGCATGCATATTCCAGGGGCTTGCCAATCAGCCTGTGTAGCCAGTTCCAGTTTCAATGAGAGACCTTGTCTCAAAAAATAAGGTTGGGAGGCTGGAGAGACGGCTCAGTGGTTAAGAGCGCTGGCTGTTTTTGCAGAAGACCCAAGTTCAAATCCCAGCACCCACATGGCAGCTAACAACCATCTGTAACTCCAGTTCCAAGGAATCTAATGCTCTCTTCTGACCTCTGTGGGCATTGCACAACACAGGTGCACTTATATAAGTAAAATAAAAATAATAAATAAAATGTTTTTTAAAAAATAAAGTTGGGCTGGAGAGATGGTTGCGCAGCTAAGAGTATGTATTGCTCTTACAGAAGACCTGAGTTTGATTCCCGGCACCCATATCAGGTGGGTTATAACCCCTGTAATTGTAGCTCCAGGGAATCCAACACCCTCTTCTGGCCTCTGCAGGCATCTGCACTCACATGAAAATACCCACACACACAGACACAACCACAAATACTTAAAACAATCATGCCTCTACATGTACACATGTGCACACACCTGCATGGGGGGAGGGGCAGGACCCAATGAAAAATCCTTGGGACATTGAGGATGTACCCTCAAAGGGGATAGTAAGATCCAGTCTCAGACTCATAGTCTATCTCTGTTTCCTGGCTTATAATAACAAAGTGCTTTTCTTGGCTATGTATTCCTGCTGCCCTGATCATAGAACCAAAGTATGGCACCTCATGACCTTGGACTAGGACCTCCAGAACTATTAGCCAAAATAAATTTTTCTCATTGAAAGATAATTGTCTTAGGCAGTCCATTGCAGTAATGTAAAACAGACTAATAGAGAGCTAATACAAGCAGAGCTTCAGCAAGTCACTGAGGGTCCTCTAAATATTAATGGGTTAATGGGGAGAAGCTATGGCCTCTTGTTTTGAAAGGCAACATGAGTGTAGCTAAGCCCCTTGTGAGATGGAGCAGATGGAGACAGGTGGCATGGATCCTACACTGAGTCAAGGAAGACCAAGAGCTGAGATTTAGGGTCCAGTCTCCAGAGACAGGGGTGTCTGGGTGCTTATCTTAGTAGGAAAGTTGCTTAATTTGTTTTTAAACCTGTATAATACAGGTAAAAATTAGCACGAACTTCACAGACACTGTATCAGGATTTAGAGAGTTAATGAATGTAAAGAATGTGGTACCACTCTTGTCATATAGAAACCATCCTTCCCACTCATGCTGCAGCCCAGTCTCTAAAGTTGAGAGTCATCACTAGTGTTCCAGAATATTCCATGACTTGCTAGGCCTGATGATATTTATATATTTTTTATAAAATTTTATCTTATTAAATCTTTACAAGTTGTCTCTAAGCTCTTCGTTCTTGGTATTAAAATTATTTTATGAAATGTTTTTCCACAATGTGGGTCAAAAATAATGGGCAGGCTTTGGAGCCAGGCAAACACCCCAGAGCATCCAGTGGCCTATCTGTTGCTAAAGTCATTGGCACAGGTTGAACCCAATTTTCCTGGGAGCCATTAAGCTTATTAGGTAAGCCTATCTTTATCTACATCTCCCAGGCAGGAAGAATGTCTATAGAGAAGCAGAAGGCAGCACTTCCCACCCTGAGCTGCAAACCTGGGCACTGGACTCTGTTGTGCCTCCATTTTAAGTTCTTGTCTTCACCTTTTACTGCCACTGACCTGGCTCTTGGGATGATGGGCCCTTGACTTCTTTTCCTGCGCTTCTGTAGACTACAGCCTTTGGGATCTAGCAGTGGATTTCTTTAGGTCCTAACTCAATCTCTAATCACTTGAGTTTAATTTGGCATGCAAGAAACAATGCCTCTTCTCTTATATCTACTGAAAGTCTCTTGGCCAGTCAGAATTCAAAAGCTCTCAGTAGGCAAATTTTTGAGACCAACATTTACCAAGGACCAAAGGTCATATTTTGGTACTTGGAAACTCTACAAATGGAAGCCTTGAGAGGTCTGGTAGAAATTAGCAGTCTGCAGTGTCAGGGAGCTTGAAGAGAGTCTCAGGGAACAGAGCATAGCCAATACTTGCACAAAGAGTCACCCAGGGATTGTGGGTGCAGCAAACAGTGGGAAGTGCTTCAAAAGGAGACAATGTGACTACAATTTGAAAATATATATTGTATTTTGCACAAATCACCATGCATGCATGCTTTTCTGTTTTAGATAGAATTTAAGTCTTCAGGTCTCAGAATTTTCATGTCCTCATATAGGATATCCCTGCCCTTCACATAGCCTCCAACATGGGAACATATCTAAATCAATCTCCTTCATCCTTGAAATTACCACATGTGTTAGTCAGGGTCCTCTAGAGAAACAGGGCTGGTAAGCTATATAAAGATGTTGAAAGATGGTTTAATATGAGGACTTGGCTCACATAATCATAAAGGCTGAAAGGTTCATGACTTTCCATATGAAAGTTGAAGCTAAGAGAGCCAGTGAGGTGATAACAGTCCAAGTGGAAAGGTCTGAGAACCTAAGAACCCTATGGCATGAATCTCAATTCAAAGATCCAAGAATCAGAAATGGTAGGAGGTAATGGTACAAATCCAGTTCGAAAGAACAAGGAGTGTTGATGTGAAGAGGAGAATGGAAGACAGGGTATTGCAGCTCAAGCTCAGAGTGGATTTGTCCTTCGTCCATGCTTTTGGGTTTTTCCAAGTATTTAAAGGACGCCAGCCCACTTTGGAAAGGACAGATCTTCATTAGTGAGTCTACTGCTTTAAATACCAGTTTCTTCAAAAAAGCATCTTCACAGATACCCGTAAATGTTTACCAGAAATCCAGGTATGCCCTAGCTGTATCAAGTCGGCACATAAAATTAACCATCATACCACTTCCTCTCACTCATTTAGGGCCATGGCTTCCTCAAACTCTGAATGACATCCAAACAAGAATTTCTTAACTGTAATACTATGCATCCTTGGAGCCTGATAATCGTTTTTTTCTGTGGAGGATCCCAGGTACACTGTAGGCTACTTAGTCACATCGTTGATCTCTACTCACTTTTGTAAGTAGTGATGCTCTCAGCATCTTTTTACCTAATATATCACAACCAAAGGTGTTTCTAGGCATTGTGAAATGTCAGCAATGAGCTGGGGAGCAGAGAATGAGAAAATAAAAATCAACACTGAATAAGAATCACTGCCTTAGTAAACTCGGTCTGAATATACTGTGGGAAGCTCACTTGCTCCAACCACAACTGCTTTGACTTTCCCAGATACCATTTTAATAGCTTCTCAGTGGAATTTTATTGTAATTTCTCTCTATAAATTTTGTCTCCTTGCCCACATTTCTAGACTGTTAGTATTCACACCTGCAATATCATGAAAAAGAAACCTCCAATCTATATTTTTAAACATCTAAATGAGCCAAAGCAGCTGCTTCTGTGCAAAGCAACCTTATCTTAACAAGCAAGCATTCAAGCCAATGCCCAATGTATTCTTTGTCATCCTCCAGATATTTGGCTTCTCTAGATGGTTTCCTTATAAAATGAAAAGATTTGTAGCAGATGAGATCAAAACTCATAAATTACGAATAGAAAGAAATAAGGCAAGTTGTAAGGGAGACACATAGTAAAGGAAGGCAAAGTTGTCCACAATAAACAAATAAAAGAGTAAGCAGAAGTGCCCTTGCAAAAAATTTCTCCCAAAGGAGCTGGGACTGACCTGGAAGACACCTCCCCTGAAGGCTAGCTCTCATAGCTTTGGAGAGCACAGTACAAACTGATAAGGGAGAACATCAATCAATGGTCCAACCACATCAATGCCCAGTGCAGCGAATCATTGGTGCAACAGTGGCATTTTTATCTTGGGGGTAATCAACAGCTACCTAATTGGACTTAAAGCCCATTCAGTGGGAGGAAACTCATGTGTGGTACTATAAGCCTAGCCAAATACACATAGCTGGAGAGGTCATAGATCTTAGAGAAAACTCCAAGGCTATCACATTTCTAGACAAATGTAATTTCTTACTATGTACAAAATATGGGTCCTCAAGTTTATAGACCAATATCCTAGTCACCACCCATCAAAGAAGCTTCTTTTTCAAGAGACAGAGATAATTACAGAGTTCCACAATTGGTCACACACAGAGATTGTAAATTGCCCAAGTCTAAGTGCCACATCTAGGATGCAACCTCTATACCTAAGGCTCATGGAACATAGAATAAGAGATGAAGAGAACACTAATGCATCCTTCAACTCTCATCAATGAAGCTCCCTCATGCAACAGACGGCCAGGAATGCAAAGGTCACAAATGGCCAAAATGCAGAATAAGAGTCTACAGAGTGTGGGTTCTTGGGTAGGGCTCCTGTATTAAAATCCACCCACCCAAGGCTTGGGGACCACTGCAGAAGAGAGGATGGAAAGATTGCAAGAGCCTGGGAGGTGCAGGACCATACAGAAGCAGTCCTACAGGCACCTGGGCCCCTTCTCATACAAACTTACAGCAATGGTGTCAGCATGCACAAGACCAATGCAAACTTAAGCAGACAAAAACCCTGCACAGAACTGTGGAAATAAACAGCAGGCCCCAATCTTAGTTGAAGAATTATTGGCAGCTGATTATTGCTAGGTAAGGAAGAGCTGATCTTCTTAAATGGGGGGACTCTGGATAGGCTGACTAAAACCCAGTGGATGAACTTGCACTGAGGGACATCTGGGGACACTAACTTTACATGATAAGCCTTACAGATGACAGAATGTATGAACTCCAGTGGGAAGGCTATGGGAGGTTGTCAAAGGGGAAGGGGGTATAAAGATGATTTTATGTATGAAATACACAAAAATTCAATTAAAAAAATTTAATGCTCCTGGATCTAAACATAGAAAGTCAGTTATAAACCTAAGAGAAGACAACACAGAGAAACTTCTTTGGAAAGTTGGGATGAGAAGGATTTATTTAAAAATAGTAGGAGCTGGAGAGATGGCTCAGCAGTTAAGAGCACTGGCTGCTCTTGCTGAGGACCCAGGTTTGATTCCCAGCACCCACATGGTGGCTAACAACTGTCTGTAACTCCAGTTCCAGGGGTTCCGACACCTCTTCTGACTTCCATTGGCAGATCATGACACAGGTTCACTTACACACATGCAGGCAATGCACTCATACACATAAAACAAAAATAATAAAATATTTTTAAAATGACAATAAATATATATAACAAAATCTGAATTATAAAGGTTAGACTACTATTGATATTTCTATTTTAAAAACTATAATTAATTAAAGGAAACTCAGCAGACTTGTTGAGGAAAGGTATTTATGGCATCTAAGATGAACATGAGATTAGTGTCTAAAATGTAACCATTTAGTCCAACAAGAAACAGGAAAAATGGCAGAGAAAAAGAACACTGTACATGTAGGCAATTGAAGAAAAAAAAAAAGAAAACAAAAGGAACAGGACAGTCAGCCTTATTAGCCAACGAAGTAATACAAATTCTACTTGCAAAATTAGTACACTACATATTATCAAATGCAATCCTGTATGTGGAAAATATTTAACGTCTTAGTTTTGTGCTTAGACCACCTGCTCTTCCATGGGACCACACTGAAAGCTCTGGTTACATAGGCAAAGAGGAATTACAAAGAGATAAATGAATGTAATCTACTCCAGCAGTGATTCATCTGGTCAGTCACCTGTCCCTTTAGATAATATGTGAATGCACACACTAAGTCTCTCAGGCAGCCCCTCTCTCCTCTAGCTTGGCTCACTCAGATATTCCAGAGGTGTATGAGGGAGGGCTGAGCTGTGTCATGATGTGATCTCCCATTTCCTCTGATTACAGAGCAATGTGCTCTTTTGCCGCTGGCCTTGCTGGCATTCGTGGCAGAAGTCTACTTCTGATGCTCTTATGATTTTCTGTCTATGGGTTGGTGAGGCCAGCTGGCATTTCCTAGTTGAATCAGCCTCAACTCAGCTGCCATTGATGTCCATTACCTTCCTAAAGTTTTAGGCTTCACACTTGTCCTTAGGCAGGGGAGCCTATTCTGTCTACACCTGGACCTTCACTTTGTCCACAGTGAGGCGACCCTCTTTGACAAGTCCAATAGCCAGACCCTCCACAAAGACCTATCCATGTTCCTATATGGGAATCCAAAACAGTAGGGAAACTGAACATCAGGAATTCTGTTTGCTCCCCTATAGTGCTGCCTAGTTGGGTTGGCTTTATCCAAAGGTGCCCACTTTAAAGAATACTCACTGGACATTATGGTGGGTGTGGGAGAGGTGAGGGGAAAAGGAGAGCTGAAATTGGTGGGGCCAGGGGAGGGAAGCTCACTCTACTCTCCACATTAACTCCACTCAACTGACATACATTTCTCTTTTGAGGCCAAAGCTTGGAGACAATGAGAACATACTCACCTGTGCCTGCCTTTTCCCACTCTACCACCCATGGTGCAAAGCAGGCTGCCTTCTGTTTCATCTCCCCTGTGTCACATCCTCTCTCACTGTGTAGCAGCTTCCTGAATCTGCCGACATGGGCACAAGAATATCACCTCTGTATGCAAGGGCAGGGCTGGGAGCCTCTGTTCTCAGGTTCTGTTGCTGATCAAAGGGAAAGAACACAGAATGCCAAAGTCTGCCTCAAGAGAGTAGTCTATTTGCTATCAGGGCACCTAAAGCCAACAAGGACAAAATGAAGGAAATAAGGCCACATTATGAGCTACCATAGATGTTTCCTACTATTTATTTATTTACAACTCGTATTATTCTTTTTGTGACTGCCTAAGGAATGCCAATAATCTTTATCATATCTTAGACAATTTCAGCTTGCTCAACTGCCTTGATGACTTGGTTAAGTTTTAGCTGAATAGTTGAGGTGGATGACATGAATTCAAGACTTTCATAGATAAGAATTTAAGCAAAGCATCCAAGATCAATAGGTGCCTTCTTGTGACTCCAAAAATTCCATTCTAATGCCCTTGGAATCTTACCTAGCCCTACGTTTTTCTTTTCGCATGGATCTTTATCATTTTAAGCTCTAAAGATTCTTTTACCTCAGAACCCCTACATTTAGCCATATTATTAGCTTTAGTTCTGGTTTCATAAAAATAATTACTTTTCCTTCTTCACCCTTATTTATTATGCATGAAACACATCTAATAAAAAAATGAAACCTCTATAATGTGCTTATATAACCCATAATGTATATTCAAGAGCAATTTGTGTTTGGGAACAATTCATCTGTTTTAAGTAGTGACAGGATGACAAAACACTAATATTATAATCATTACATTCATACCTAAAAGAAACTACTGAATGTGAGAGATCATTTTTCATGCTTCAGTACAAATTTCCCTTTGTTGCTTTATTTTTTAATGTTTTATTATCCTTATGTGTATGAGTGTATTGCCTACATGTATATAGGTACACCCATGTTGTGCAATACCCATGAAGGTCAGAAGAGGGCGTCGGATCCCCTGGAACTGGAGTTAGTCATCATGTGGGTGCTGAGAACTGAACTTGGGTTCTCTGCAAGAGCAGCCAGTGCTCTTAACCACTGAGCCATCTCTCCAGCTCTACCCCTTTGTTATTTTAGAATTGCCTTTATAAAGACTTACTTTCCTCCTGGGGTAGAAGTTCAGCAGCTCCTCCCACAGACATAGCAATGAACTGAAAGTCTTAGGTAATAAGAATGCCTGAATCCCAGCCTTCTCAATTCAGTATGTCAGAGGAGAGATCTCAATGTGGTCAAAAGCAACACACAAACTGCCCAAGACTGAACTCTTGATCTTGTCTACAAAACATCCATTCTTCTCTGAGAATTATTGTGGTTAATCATTGTTGTATAGGCAAAATTTTTAATTCTTTGAGGCACTTTCACTCAGATCTCTTTTAAAATCAATCCTTTTTCTATCCCCAAATTCTCTAGATCATCCTGTATAAGTCTCTGAAAACTGCCTTTACCCTCTCATGCTAATGGGTATTGCCTTAATGCTAAGTCTATTGACTTAATGCTAAGTCTAACTAGGTTCTGTTCTACCAATACATACATTTTCTAGTTCATCTGATGTTACCATACATATACACTGTTAATAACTTCAATTTTATAGAAGCTTACAGAGCACCTGTAAACATACCTCTTTGGATACATCTATCCTCTTTGGAAAATCAGGAAATTATTTAATATTATTGATACATCAACTTTAGGTTAATATTTTCTCCTTGTGATGATTAATCTTGATTGTCAGCTTGGCACACTTGGGAAGAGGGAATCTCAGCTGAGGAAAGTTTTTTCATCAGACTGGCCTTTGGACATATCTGTGGGGCATTTTCTTGACTGCTAATTTGTGTAGAAGGTCCCAGACCACTGTGGGCAGTACCATCCCTAGACAGATGGGACTGGGTTGTATAAGACAGGTAGCAAATGTGAGCCTACAGTGAGCTGGTAAGCAACATTCCTCCATGGTCTCTGCTAGTTCCTGTTTCTTGACTCCTGCTCTGACTTCCCTCAATGATGGGCTGTAACCCGTAAACTGAAATAAACCTTTCTTTCCCAAGTTGGTTTGAGTCTGTGTTGTATATTTTCTTAATCACATTCTCCCTATGTCTCTTCACATCACCCTCCTTCTATGCCTGCCTGTCTGTGTCCAAATTTCTCCTTTTTAAATACCAGTCATATTGGAGAAATGCCTACTCTAGATCGCATTTAACTTGATCACTTCTATAAGATCCCGTTCCTAGGGCTGGAGAGATGGTTCAGCTGTTAAGAGTGCTGGTTGCTCTTGCAGAGGACCTGAGTTCAGTTCCCAGAACCCACATGGCAGCCAACAACCATTCATAGCCCCAGTTCCAGGGGATCCAATGCCCTCTTCTGACTTTTTGGACACTGCACGACATGGATGCACTTATATATATATGCACACAATACATTCTTGCACATAAAATAAAGATAACAAAAATTTTTTTTGAAAATCTTATTTCTAGGGGATGGAGAGATGGCTCAGCAGTTAAGAACACTGGTTGTTCTTGCAGAAGACCCAGGCTCAAATACCAGCACCCACATGGCAACTAACAACTGTCCGTAACTCCAGACTCCAGTTCTAGGGGATCTGACACCCTCTTCTGACCTCCACGGGCATTGCACGACATGGGTGCCCTTATATATATGCAGGCAATACACTCATACACATAATACTTCTTTACGTTTTTTTAAAAAAAGAAAATCTTATTTCTAAATAAGGTTACATTCTGCAATATTAGAAATTAAGACTCCAGAACTTTGGAAGCAGATGTAAAGTAGATAAAGTGTAACCCATAATATCATCTGAACATGGCCAAACTTATATCTCCTGGTTCATGATGTTTTCATGGTCTGAAAACCCTTCAAACCCTACCAATTCCCTCATCTGTGCCCCTTTCCTATGCAACCCGTCCACCTGAGTGCTCCTTTCCCACTCCTGAAGCAATCATGTTTCTATGTTCAGGGAATTCACAGTCTCATAACCTACTATCTGATCCTTAAAAATTATTTATCATCTTGAGTTCTCCATGTAGAGTGGAGGCCCTCAGATGGCACATAGTAACCAGCACAGCCTGGCATGTGAGAGTGGAAGTAAACCAAGGGAACATGTGTGTGGTATGGCAAGAGTATGCATGTGTGGGGGCATGTGCACACAGAAGACGATTAAAGGAAGCAAGATATTCAGGGAATGCAGTCAGCCTGCCATATCCATGCATACCACAACCACAGATCCTAAACAAAAAATGCCTCTGTGCTAAACACATGCCATCTTTTCCTGTCTTTACTCCCTCAACAATACATCATTTGCATAGTATTTGCATTGTATTAGATATATAATTATATATTAGATATATTACATTATATATAATTAGATATATATAATTAGATTAGGTAATTAGATATATATATAATTAGATTATATATAATTAGATATTAGATATATATTAGATTATATATAATCTGGATATTATTTAAATGCACAGGAGTATATGCATAGGCTCTGTGCAAAGTCTGTTATTTTATGTAAGGAATTTGAATATTATAGATTTGGATATTTGGAGGAATCCTGGAACAAATTGCACATAAATACCAAAAGCAACTGTACTTTTTTAAAATCTGTTTTTATTGAATTTTTGTGTATTTCATACCAAACAACTCAATTTAGTCTCTTTATACCCCTGTCCCCACCTGCACCCTCCCATATCCCCCCCACAACTGGAGCCCATATACTCTGTCATCCCTGTTAAGGCCCACTGTGTCAAGTCAGTATCCCCAGATGTTCCCCAGTACAAGTCCATCCACTGAGGTCTAGTCAGCCTATCTAGAGTCCCTTGTTTTAGGAAGATCAGCTCTTCTTCATTTAGCAGCAATCAGTTTCAAATACTTCTGCAGCTAAGATTTGGGACTCCTGTTCATTTTCCCAGTTCTATGCTGGGTTATTGTGTATGTTATTTGCATGGGACTTCTGTATGCTTACACCATTGTCATAGAATCACATGAGCAGGTTCCCAGGAGCTTGTAGGACTCTGTTTCCATATGGTCATGCACCTCCTCCCTGGCTCTTACAATCTTTCTGCCTCCTCTACTGCAATGGTCCCTGAGCCTTTGGTAGGTGAAGTTTAATATGAGTCCTGTCAAAGGACCAGCATTCAGCAGACTCTTGAGCTCTATACTTTGGATATTTGTGGCCTTTTGTGTTCCTGGCCCTCTACTGCATGAGGGAGCTTCATTAATGAGAACCGAGAGATTCGTTAGTTGTCCTCTTCTTTATCCTTGTTCTTTGCTCCAAATATAGATAACAGGGGGTGGGGAGGCTGCAAAGTTGGCTCAGCAGTTAAGAACACTGGCTGCTCTTCCAGAGAACCCACATTCAATTTCTATCATCCACACGGCAGCTAACAACTATCTTTAACTCCAGTTCCAGGAGATCCAATGCCCTCTTCTGGCCTCTGTGGGCATTTCACAATATAGGTGCACTTACATACATGTAGGCAAAACATACATACATATAAAATGAAAATAACTACATAAATCAAAAAATTGCCAGGTGTGATGGCACATGCCTTAATCCCAGCACTTGGGAGGCGGAGGCAGGCAGATCTCTGTGAGTTCAAGACCAGCCTGGTCTATATAGTGAGTTCCAGGCCAGCTGAGGCTACAAGGAGACCCTGTCTCAAAAAATAAGTGCAAAAACTAAATAAATAAATAATAAATAAATAAAATTAAAACTATATGAATAAATAAATATAATGGTATCAGAGGTAAAGTCAAGATATAAGATAAAATTGATATGGTCATCTAACAGTAACAACTTATCATAGCTATTATAAACTGCTTACTACATATTCAAAGCTACTAGGTAATACAAGGCCATCATATTTTTCCTTAAGTGAGCAAGATTATTATATAGAAAAGTTTTGTTTCACTTTATTTTGTTTTCCTGTTTCCAAAGATAATATCTATGCATGTTAGAGCTAGAAATGTATCTTTGGCACATGTGGTACATGTTGTCAGCCTAAACAGTATTAAAATGGCTAAAACATCATTACTTCAAGGAAGGTAAGGGGTGAGATGACCGTAAGTCCTCCTTTTTCTTTTCCTTTTCCCTTGCTGTCTTATCTTCTGTAATTCTCACTTTCTTCGGTTCTGGTCCAGGCCTGTCCTGCTTATTTAGAATCAAGGACATCCTAGACAACATTAAGAAGAAAGAGAGGACATCTCCAAACACCCAGACACCCTGCACAGACCAGAAGGTGCTACCACTTATGTTGGTCCAGGGTAGTCTCAGTCTGTGAGGTTGTTTTCTGCCCGACCTGAAATGCAGAGTTAGAATCTCCATGGGGCTCAGCACTTCCATGGGAAGCTAAGGAGGAGATAAGAGCACAAGCCAACACAAAGGTTCCTCTGAAGACCCTCTCCCTCAGCCTCTACTTGTACCTCTACCTTGGAGAACAGGACATGGTATTTGGAGGACTATGTGTATGTAAATGTAGTGGATGTTAATATAAGTCAAGGAAACATGTAAAACAATCCAAGCAGAGAAGTTGGCTCTTGCTTAGGAGGCTTGATTTGTTTTCATTTTTGAACTCCACTTAAAGTTATAATGCTGCTATATTAAAGAAATTAACAACAGCTGAAAATAGAAGCCTTGGCATTTTTAAGGGTATTAGAATGCTATATTCTAGTCCATCAATTTATTTCATATTTTCCATGACTTGAGATTTAGAGTGAGTCTTTAAAATAATCTGATGAGGGGTTGGAGAGATGGCTCAGTTGTTAAGAGCACTGACTGCTCTTGCAGAGGACCTGGGTTCGATTCCCAGCACCCACATGGCAGCT
>NW_008352391.1:3641588-3662043 GCF_000622305.1 Nannospalax galili
TCAGCTCCTGCTCCCCTTGGCCTCTCTCAGCAGACCTGCTCCTCAGCAAGGAGTGCAGCTTAGAGACAGAGAACACAAGAGGCCCTGGGATTGATCACCACATCAAAGGAAAGAAAAAGACCTGGCTTTACATCTTCTCATCTGTCTGTTGTTTTATCTGATTTCTGTTTATTCCCAAGTTACTTGACATTTCTCATTTTTAGGATGGCTTGTCTTTTTTCCTACTTCATATCAATAAAGTACTCCCAATATGGAAAACTTTTTACTTTTCTCTCAAGCTGGAGAATAAAATGAAAGTCAACAAGGAAGTTTTAAGCACAGTTCATCATCTTCTCCCATGACTGCCAAGTCTTCTCTCTGTTCCTTTTCTTTTGGGGGACGATGAGTTGGGTCTGTCAGGATGGTGCTTACCTACTTGTGGCTCTACCCTGACCTGCACCGCCAAAGCTATTCTATGAGAAATAGGTGCCCCTCTGAGCTTCCCAGAATACCTCTCTAACTCAGGAATACCACTTGCTCTTGCACAGGCCATATGTCTGTTTTTGCATTAATTCATACTGATAATTTAATACCAGATTCTCTTTTTCCTTAATGTTTTTTATTTATATTCTTAGGATTGGGATGGGGGAATATTTTTAAATCTTCTTTTACTATTCCTTAATTATGAAGTTATCTATTTTGATCTTACTAGGACATCAATGAGGACTCCCAGGTCCTTGGAAAAGATGTTCCTGAACCTGGTATGTTAATGATTATTTCATACCTGTAACAAAGCACCCGACAGGACAACTTAAAGGTTTATTTTGGCTCGTGGTTTTGGAAGTTTCGTCCACCATCACAGGAAGAAGTTGGCAAAGCAGAGTAGTTCACATCATGGCAGCCAGAAAGCAGAGAAAGAGAAACACAGGAAGGGCCCAGGGCAAGTTACAGCTCCCTGGACACACCCCAGGGACTGACTTCCACCAGCCAGACCCCACCTCCTTCCTTGTCCCACCTCCCAGAAATGCCAACCTGTTATGAACCCATCAAGGGATCAATCCGTGATTAGGTCAGAGTCTCCGGATCACTGTCTCTGAAAACGCAACCACAAACACACTCAGGGTGGGCTTCAGTAATCTCTTAGGCATTTCTCAATCCAGTCAAGTAGACAATTAATATTAGCCATCACTCCTGGCAAGAAATTTATTAAAAGATTTCCATACATGGGACTAAAGAGATGGCTCAGTGGTTAAGAGCACTGGCTGCTCTTGCAGAGGACGGGGTTCCATTCCCAGCACCCACATGGTGGTTAGCAACCATCCTTAACTCCAGTTCCAGGGGACCCAATGCCCTCTTCTGGGTTCCTCAGGCATTGTACATGCGGTGCACTTACATACATGGAGGCAAAACACTCATACACATAAACTAAAAATTTTTTTAATTAAAAAATATTTCCATACATATTAAAGAGGCGAGAAAGGTTTGCAATTGTGTTTTCTAAAGTACAAGCCCTACGAAAAGAGAGGAAAGACTCAGGAAGTAGCCTGTCTGAAGTTCAGTCCTGCTGAGGTGTAAGTCAAAGCTTACTTGGTTAACTTACTTGGCATCAACTGTTCCAGGCAAGGAAATGAAAAGCTCTAAGCCTGTGTCCCATTCTCCTTACTTGGTTTACTTGGTGTGATTTCATGCATAGCTAAATGGTCTTTAAGGCCCTTAAAGTAAAATAAACAACAAATAGCTTCAGTTGTTGGTATAATTATAGATGAAAGATAGCACCACAAAAATAAAAGGATAAGTCCAGATTCTTTGAAGCAAGAATGCGTCCCAAATTTCCCTTTGAAAGTGAGTTTCCTGGCTGCAGACTGTCATATTCATTATAACCAGATGTTCCCATTTCTCCCAGGGGTCTTTGTGTTCTACACTCTTCAGAAAATAGCCAAATAATGAAAATTATTTCTCAGTGATAATTGTTTTTCACATTTTCTTCTCTCTTGACAAAATATTATTGTATACTACAAAGGATCGGCAGCTTTCTCAGGTAGTCCTTGCTAAATGAATTTCCTTCTAGTGCTCAGCACCTCAAACATGCTCGTCCATGTTTTCTGGGTTTCTTGTTTTTGATTTCTTTGGTGTGTGTGTCTGTGTGTGTGTGTCTGTGTGTGTGTCTGTGTGTGTGTGTCTGTGTGTGTCTGTGTGTGCGTGTCGGTGTGTGCGTGTGTCTGGGTGTGTGTGTCTGGGTGTGTGTGTCTGGGTGTGTGTGTGTGTCTGTGTCTGTGTGTGTGTGTGCCTGGGTGTGTGTGTCTGTGTGTGTGTGTCTGTGTGTGTGTGTGGGTGGGTGTGGGTGTGTCTGGGTGTGTGTGTCTGTGTGTGTGTCTGGGTTTGTGTGTGTGTGTGTCTG
This sequence comes from Nannospalax galili, assembly GCF_000622305.1. Lineage (NCBI taxonomy): Eukaryota > Metazoa > Chordata > Mammalia > Rodentia > Spalacidae > Nannospalax > Nannospalax galili. The sequence goes on from NW_008352391.1 coordinate 3,643,966, forward strand.
GGTGTGTGTGTCTGGGTGTGTGTGTGTGTCTGGGTGTGTGTCTGTGTGTCTGTGTGTGTGTCTGTGTGTGTGTGTGTCTGGGTTTGTGTGTGTGTATCTGGCATGTGTGTGTGTGTGTCTGTGTGTGTGTGTCTGTGTGTGTGTGTGTCTGGGTGTGTGTCTGGGTGTGTGTGTGTCTGTGTCTATGTGTGTGTGTGTGTGTGTGTGTGTCTGGGTGTATGTGTCTGTGTGTGTGTGTCTGTGTGTGTCTGTGTGTGTTTCTGTGTGTGTCTGTGCGTGTGTCTGTGCGTGTGTCTGTGTGTGTGTCTGTGTGTGTGCGTGTGTCTGTGTGTGTGTGTCTGTGTGTGTGCGTGTGTCTGTGTCTGTGCATGTGTCTGTGTCTGTGTGTGTGTCTGTGTCTGTGTGTGTGTGTGCGTGTGTCTGTGTGTCTGTGTGTGTTGCATGTGTGTGGTGTATGCACATCAGTGTGCAGATTCTTGATGCCTATGCACATGATTGCAGAAGTCAAAGCACATGTCGGTGACTTCCTCCACATTCTCTGCCATAGTGCCTCAAGGCAGGGTCTCTCTCTGAACCAGAAGCTAGTCCTTCTTACCTGGCCAGTGAGCCCTCTGGATCTGCCTGTTTCTGATCCCACCTACCCCCATATCTGCTACTGGTACTATAGGTACACAACCATGTTTAGCCTTGGCTTTTTATGCAGATGCTAGGGATTCAAACTCGGTTACTTATACTTGCAGACTGTATCCACTGAGCCCTCTTCCCAGCCCTGTTTTTATTTTATCTCATCCCACATTTTCATCCTCAAGTATATGGAAACCATACATATTTCTCAGTTATTTTTACTAACAAACAGGAGTAAATGAATTATTGGAAATATTTTTGAATTCTCTTTAAAATTTTTTGTTTATATTTAAAGTTATCTTGTATCCAAAAATTTAATATCCTTGCCCTGAAAAGACTTGTAAAATGTTTGACTTTTTCAACATGAGTTCAGTTTTCCTCCCCACTGAAGTCCGCCATAGATTTATAATGAATCTCCCCTTCACTAAGACTTCCTTGGAGTAGATATGGGTTTATTCTTTCAGTTCTAAAAGTCTTACTATCCTGAGATTTCATTTCATTCCACTCCATCCAATAAACATTAGTTTCTCCTATTATAGGAAACCCCTATTAATGTCACAATGTGACATTATGTCAGTCCCTGAATGACTCTTACCTCAAAGAGTTCATGACCCAGCACAACTCAATCTAAAAAATAGGAGATTAAGAAAAATAAAAGATTAGGGCTGGAGAGATGGCTCAGCGGTTAAGAGCAATGGCTTTTCTTACAGAAGACCAGGGCTTGATTCCCAGCACCCACATGGCAGCTAACAACTGTCCATAACTCCAGTTTCAGGGGATCTGATAAAACATTTTTTAAAAAAGAAAACAAAAGATTGACAAATAATAATCCAAATAGTCCTACAAATGATACCAATAAAGTTTAAACAAGATTTTACACGGATCAGTCATATTCACATATATCATCAATTCATGGCTTGCAGTACTTACAAGCTGCCCTAGCAAATTGCATTCCTCCTTTAAACCTCAAACCGTGTATCACCTCCTCCAGGAAATCTCCCATGTCCGCCACTACCCAGCACAGTGAGTGGCTCATGACTTAGCACACTAAATTCTATTCATTTCTTTGCTTTTCTTCATCTCCCACTAGACATTAAATTCATTGATAACTGGATCAATGCCTTTATCTCTAATTATTGTGCTCCTACCCTATGGGCATGTGATAAATATAAGTTGAATAAATAAATGAATAGATGATCACAGATTAAAAACAATAAAACCTAGCCATCTTATTGATAATTTCCATGTACTACCCTCTAATCTATTTTATGAGCTGTTTTATTTAATATATTACTAGTCCCAATTTATAAATGAGAACTATAGAAGTGGTAAGAAATTAAGATATCTAAAAAGTATTAAGTAATATAGTTAGATTTGAATATAAGCACTCTGAATCTGAAAACGCAATTTTTTTCAGTATTGGGAACTGAAACCAGTATGACAACTTCTCAACAAATACTCTACCACCAAGTTGTAGTCCAATCCCCTTGTTTGCTTTTTATTTTGAGACAGGATCTCAATAAGCTGCCAAGACTGAGTTTAAACTTGTGGTCCTTCTGCCACAGTCTCCCAAGCAATTGGGGTTCCAAGGCCTGGGCTATGGAAATAAAATTTAATTGCCTGATGAATGAACAATGAGTTTTCAAAATTTGTGTTATGCAATTTAGTATAAGACTGTCCTCATGAAGTAGGTAAGACAATAGTTCCTATGTTGGAGAAGGTATCTCGCTTCATCGGGAAACAGCAAAGGTTAAAACCCACAGTGGAACTAATTAAAGTGCAGCCTTGCCTACAGGCAGGGATTCCTTCCCAAGAACCTTCCAATCTGCATGCTTTGCAACTCAGTATTCTCAAGACACTTCATTCATCTTTGGAATACCATTATCATAATTTAGCAATTATATTTTCTTTCTTAATTACCACAGTCGAAATTCATTCTTCACTGAAATGTTAATTTTAATTCAATTTCATCAACCTAATAATTCAACTTGTGAATTTTTACACTGAGTAATGAGGCTATTAAATGTGTGCTCAGACTCTGGCCATAATTAAAGCACTCAACTTCAATCAAAGAAGTATAGGAATGCTCACATTTTCGCCTGAATTTTACACTCATGAAAAGAACTGATTGTTTTGAGCCAAATAGTCACTGAATAATCTTGCATTTAAAGCATGATTGCATAAGGCGAGTTTTTGATCTACCTTTAAAAGCAGCCAGGAAGATTATACTTCAAAAGACTTTAGAAAAGAAAGAAAAAAATATTTGACTGTTCAAAGGTAGTCCCATTTCTCCTGTTTCACAGATTTATTTGTAGAATATTATTGATTCCAGAGCACTGCATTCTGTTTATTCATCTCAACCATATATTACTCTGACTGCACAACCTTGACCAATGAAGCTGTTGGTTATTGTTATCTCCACTTTCTTATGACTCCCTCAGGAACCTTCAAGTACCTCAGCAAGTTGGAACACATGAGCCCAGGTGCCCAGCTTGCCAGCACTCTGTGAGGTAGCTCATTCCAGTTCAACTAAGGAGCTTTCGCACTGTTTATTGAAACCTTGTCTCTCAAAATGCGGCTCCACACCAATAGCACTACAACAAAGGGTGTTCATATAAAAGAAGACTCTTGAATTGATTTTTAATGATTATAAGTACAAACCATTAAAACATTACATATTTGTATAAGTAAATTTTTATATATTTGCTATGTATTTTTTATTTTTTGAAAGTTTCATATATAGGTATTGAGGCTGGAGAGATGACTCAGACATTAAGAGCACTGGCTACTCTTACAGAGGACCCAGGTTAGGTTCTCAGCACCCACACGGCAGCTAACAACCATTTGTAACTCCAGTTCCACCGTCTTCTGACGTCCACGCATATTGCACAAATGGGTGCACTTACAGCCAGGCAATACCCTGACACACATAAATAATAAAAAAGCTTATATAGGTATTGGATTTGCATTATTTCCATCCTTCCCAGTCATCCTCCAACTCCTTCCATGTCCCTCCCTTAACTCCATCACAACTTCTTGTCCTCTTCTTTGACTGCTATTGTTACACACACACACACACACACACACACACACACACACACACACACACACACACTCTACTGTGTGGCTGTCCCTGCGCAGAGTGGGTTTGACTGCTATTGTTACACACACACACACACACACACACACACACACATATATGTTTATAAATATATATAATGCACTGAGTCCATTTAGTAATGCTTATGTATACATGTGTTCAGAGCTTCAAGTTGGGATTAGATAACCACTAGGGAGTTAGTCCCTGAAGAAAACTGATTCTCCCTCCCTCAGCATCCATTGATTATCTGCAGCTGTTCATCTTGAGGTGGGACCCCATGCCATTCCCCCCATCCACCTTGGTATTTTGACTGGTTTTGTCATTATGTAGAACTTTATACCATATTGTGGAGATTTCATTAATGTAGTTCCCCTATTATATCTAGAATGCATTAACTAGCAATAGGTGTCTTGTCCATCTGGGTTTTACAATCTTTCCACCCCTTCTTCTGCAATGTTCACTGAGCCTTAGGTGTAGAGGTTGCATAGTAGATGTATCACTTAGGGCTGGGCACCCCACAGTCATTTATTCTATGTACTTTGACCAGCTGTGGGACTTTATAATAGTCTCCATTCATTGCAAAAAGAACCTTCTTTGATGAGCAGTGTGAGGTGCACTTGTCTGTGAATATAAGTATTTAAGCTCTCAGGCCTGCTTGGGTCACTAAGATCCTTGCCCACCCCAGATCTGCATGTGCCCCTAGATTTGCTGTGGTGAGTTTCCTCCTCCACCTCAGCTGGCAAGCCTGCTTGGGTCACTGCGATCATGTGCACCCCAGGCCTGCACACTCCTCCAGACCTGTGGTCCTGCGTCTCCCTTCCTGAGACTTCCTCATGCCCTGCTATCTCAGCTCTCAGGCCTTGCTCAGATCACAAGGATTCTTGAGTGCCCCAAGCCTGTGAACTCCCCCAACCTAACCTATCAGCCAATCTCTTTACCTAGTTGCCACCCAGCCCACATTGCTGATTCAGGATCATGAGGAGTCAATCCCAGAACCTCAACTCAAAAGTTGCACCTATCTCTAGCTGAAAAGAAAGTATTCCTTATATCCCATTTTCACATCAACATAGTATGACCACAAAACTGAACACCAAGCACTATTCAGTGGAACCATAACCTGACAGGTTGGATAAACAGCAAATAAAGATACACACAACATTCAACAAAGACAAGATCGCATACCCATACCAAGAAACATCACCACACAAGTACAGATGCTTAGGTCGCATTGGAAAAACACAAACATGAATAACAAGGATAATATGCTTCCTTCAGAAATTAACACTTTCACTGGAAGGTTTCCCAAGAAGGGCAACCTCCAGGATGCACAAGGCAATGATTCAAAACAAAAATTATAAATATGTTCAAGGAACTCAGAGGATATGAATAAAACACTGAATGAAGTCCATGAAAATACAAATAGCTGAATGAAATCACTAAAACAATTCAAATACGACATTTGAATTCAATGAAGAGATAGAGTCTCTGAAGAAAAGCCAACTGAAATAAAACTTCAAATGAAAAACTCAGGAACTCAAACAAAACTTTAAGAGGAGCGGAACAAAAAGAAAGTAGAAGAAATAGAACAGAGAATGTCAAATCTTGAAGACTAGGTTGGAAATATGGATCACTCAATCAAAGAGAATGTCAACTCTAAAATAACCCAGAATGAGACTGGGAATTGAAATATGGTCAAAACACATTATAAGGATTTATTGACTTAATTAAAAATTTAAGAAATAAATAAAATGGACAAATGAATATTATTAAAAAAAACAGGAACAGAATGTGCAAAACCTCTGATACACTGAAAAAAGGCCAAGCCTATGAATCATGGGTGTAGAAGGAAAAGAAACTGAGGTCAAAAGTGCAGAAATATTTTTTATTTAATAACTATATGATTAGAAGAAGCATTTCATTACAGCTTTAACATATTCAATAACAATTTCCAGAGTGAGGATACATCTCTTTCAAAAGTGGCTGTAAATTTTTAGGTTCACAGTTGAATTAATACAGTTATACAATATTGAACTCAGTACAGACCCTGTAACACATAAAATTGAATGAGTTTTGAACCTTTAAAAAAGATCTCCATTTCATTTTAAAATACGCCGTTTCCTACAGAAAGACTCATTTTTAATCCTACTAACGCTTATTTGTTTGCACATGTGTCTCTAATCTCTATGTATCTGATTTTACAAGTCACAGTTGGTAACACTTGGATCCTTGGCACCTGAGTATGGATATAAAAGTCATCAGGTAGATTTCAATGATAATGCTTATCACCTCTGCTAATTAACATGATGTAAATTTCTATGCTTCCTCCTCAAATATGTCATTTTTTTATTTGTTGATTTTGTTGTGTGTGTAAGTCATACATAACATCCCAAACAATCCTATTCATCTATATACCCATTTCCCAAATGGCACCCTCCCATAGCCTCCCTGTCGCTGCCCACTGGAGCCCATATACTCTGTCATCCCTGTTATTGTCCACTGTGTTGTCGGCATCCTCAGCCATTCCCCAGTGCTTGTCCATCTTGGAATCTAGTCAGCCTATCTAGAGATCCTTGTTTTAGGAAGATCAGCTGTTTCTCATCTAGCAGCAATCAGTTGTCTATATTCCTTTAGATAAGATTGGGGTCTGCTGTTCATTTTCCTAGTTCTATGCTGGGTTACTGTCTGGGAGTCTTTTGGACCACACTGGCCAATAACTCAGAGGAAGGTATCTCCTATCTGGCACTGTTTCTTGTTATATAGCCTTTCACTATATACATGGACTCCTAAAAAATTATATTGACCACTTTAATCTTTGGTTATACTTTCCTTTTGGGTGTTTAAGACTCTACAATTGGCCCAGATAAACCAATCTATTTTTACTCTTAAGGTCCTCTGAGAATCTGTTCCTCAGGGGTCACATGGGCTTCAGAGGTGCCCCTGGCTCCTTTCTTTTACCAATTCCATCTATGTGAAGTCAAAGGTCCTACTCGACCATAGCTGGCTTCACTTGGAAGCATGGAGGGAATGTTTCCTCTGTGTTGACCCTCCTCTTTGTAGACTGGACACTGGTTCAAGTCCATCTGGTGGGGTCTCCATGGCCTCTTTGATCAAGAGGACAGATGATTCACCACAGTTACAGGACATTTGAGGATAAGTTCTTTGGGTATATGCCAAGGAGTGGTATAACTGGGTCAAATGGTAGGTTCATTTGTACTTTTTTAAGAGTTCTCCACATTGTTTTCCACAGGGGTGGAACAAGTTTGCAGTACCACCAGCAGTGGATGAGCTTTTTCCCTTTCCCCACATCCTCTCCAGCATTTGGTATCATTTGTTCTCTTGATCTTAGCCAGTCTGACTGGAGTAAGATGAAATCTTAAAATGGTTTAAATTTGCATTTCCCTAATTACTAGTGATGTTGAACACCTTTTAAGATGCTTCTTAACTGTCTTTATTTCTTCTTTTGAGAATTCTCTATTCAGTTCCTTAGCCCATCTTTTAATTAGGTTACTTCCTTCCTTGAGTCTTTGTTTTTTGAGTTCATTATATATTCTGGAGGTTAAATGTGTCAGATGTGTCACTGGTGAAGATTTTCTCCCATTCTATGGGTTTTCTCTCCTCTTACTTGGTTGCTTCTTTTGATGTACAGAAGCTTTTTGGTTTAATGAGGTCCCATTTGTTGATTCTTGACTTTGTTTCCTGGGCAATTGATGTCCAGTTTAGAAAATCCTTTCCTACACTTATATCTTGTAGGTTATTGCCAATGTTTTCTTCTAACAGTTTCAGAGTTTCAGGCTTTACATTGAGGTCTTTGATCCATTTGGAGTTGACTTTTGTGCATGGTGAAAGATAGGGGTTTACTTTCAATCTTCTACAGGTAGAGATCCAGTTTTGCCAGCACTACTTGCTGAACATGCTGTCTTTCCTCCAGTGAATGGTTTTGACTCCTTTGTCAAATATCAGGTGGCTGAAATTGCATGTACTCATATTTGTTCCATTGATCTATGGGTCTATTTTTGTGCCAATACCATGTTGTTTTTATGACTATAGATCTGTAATACAGTTTACAATCTGGTAAAGCAATCCCCAGCATTGCTCTTAGTGCTCAGGGTTGCTTTGGCCCTCTGAGGTCTTTTGTGCTTCCATATGAATTTTAGGATTTTTTTTCCAATTCTGTGAAAAATGTCATGGGGATTTTGATTGACATTGCATTGAATCTATAAACGGCTTTTGGGAGGATGATCATTTTCATGATATTATTTCTTCCAATCCATGAGCATGGGAGGTCCTTCCATCTTCTAATGTCTTCCTCAATCTCTTTCTTTAAAGATTTAAAATTTTCATTGTAGAGCTGTTTAATGTCTTTGTCAGGTTTATTCTGAGATACTTTATTTTTCTTGCAGCTATTGTGAAGGGGAGTGTTTCCATGTGCTCTTTCTCTGATTGCTTGTTATTGGTATATAGAAAGGCTACAGACTTTTGTAGGATTACTGAAAGTGTTAATAGTTTCTAGGAGTTTTCTGGTGGAATTTTTGGTATCTCTTAGATATAATATCATATCATCTACAAAAAGGGATAATTTGATATCTTCCCATTATTACTCTTTTAATTTCCTTCTCTTGTCTTATTGCTCTTGTAAGAGTTTCAAGCACTATGTTAAAGAGGAGTGGAGATAGTGGACAGCTTTGCCTGGTTCCTGATTTCAATGGGAATGCTTCCAGGTTTTTTCCATTTAGAATGATGTTGGATGTGGGTTTGTTATATTTGGCTTTGATTATATTGAGGCATGTTCCCTCCAGTCCAATTCCCTCTAGGACTTTGAACATAAATGCGTGCTGAATTTTGTCAAAGGCCTTCTCTGCATCTATTGAGATGACCAAGTAAGTGGTTCTTGTCTTTGAGCCCATTTATATGATTTATTATGTTTTTTGACTTACATATATTGAACTATCCCTGCATCTCTGGAATAAAGTCAACTTGATCATGGTGGATGATCTTTTTTGATGTGTGTCTGTATGTGGTTTGCAAGTATTTTGTTGAGAATTTTTGCATCTATGTTCATTAGGGATATGGGTCTATAGTTTTCTTTTTTGGTTGTATCTTTACCTGCCTTTGGTATTAGAGTGATGCTGGCTTCATAGAAGGAATTTGGAAGTTCTCCCTCCATAAAAGAAAATGCTCCAAATCTAGGGAAAGAGATATCAAGGTACAAGAGTTATACAGAACACCAATAGACAAGACAAGAAAAGAAACTCCCCACATCACGTAACAGTCAAAAACACTAAACACACAGAACAAAGAAAATATATCCAAAACTATGAAAGACAAAGATCAAGTCACATATAAAGGCAGGACTATTAGAATAACACCTGACTTTTCAATGAGGACTATGAAACCCAAAAGGGCTTGGACCCATGTTCTACAAGTCATGAAAGAGCACAGATTTCAGCCCAGACTTCTATAATCAGCAAAACTATCAGCTGTAATCAAAGGAGAAAAATACTTTCCATAATAAAAGCAAACTTAAGGAATTTATGTCCTCAAAACCAGCTCTACAGAGAATACTCAATGAAATATTTTGGTGAGAAAAGAAGATTAAACACTCTCAAGATGCCAAAAGAATAAATAAATTACCCCAGAAGAGTTAAAGAAGTGAGACTAAGAAAGCAACAGTGGAACACCGACATAACAGGAATTAATAAACGTTGGTCAATGATAACCCTCAACACGATGTCTCAACTCCTCAGTAAAAAGACACAGACTAACTGACTGGATTAGAAAACAGGATGCATCAAATTGCTGCCTCCAAGAAACACATCTCACCATCAATGATTGACACTACATTAGGATAAAAGGATGGAAAAAGCTATTCTAAGCAAACAGAACTAAGAAACAAACAGATGTAGTTATTCCCATATCTGACAATACACTTTAAAGTAAAACTAGTCAGAAAAGATAGGGAAGGTCACTTCATACTCATTAAAGGAAAAATACATCAAGAAAATATTATAAACCTAAATATATAAGTACCAAGCACAAAGACACCCAATTTCATAAAAGAAGCTCTATTAGATCTAAAATCACACATTGACACACAATGATAGTGGGTGACTTCAATGCTATATTGTCACCAATAGACAGGTAAGCCAGAAAAAAATAGACAATCCTGGAGTTATTTAACATCATAAATCAAATGGACCTAGCAGATCTACAGAACATTCCACCCAAACACTATCATTCTGAGTGAGGTCACCCAGACCCAGAAAGCCAAACATGGCATGAGATCTTTGATATATTTGGAGTTGATTAATGTTCAGGGTGCTAAATATGGGTCTATTTTCATACTTCTACATGTAGAATTCCAGTATTCCCAGTATCATTTGTTAAGGATGGTGTCTTTCCTCCAGTGTTTATTATTGTCACCTTTGTCATATATTAAGTGGGTATAATTGTATGCATTCCTGTTTGAGTTTTCAGCTTTGTTCCATTGGTCTATATGTCTGTTTCTGTGCCAATACCAAGCTGTTTTTATGTATATAGCTCTGTAATATAGTTTAAAATCTGGTATGGAAATCCCTCCAGCATTACCCTTTTTACTCAGGATTTCTTTGGCTATCCAGGGTCCTTTTTTATTCCACATGAATTTTAGGACTTTTTTTATATTACTGTGAAAAAATGTGGATTTTTATTGAGATTGCATTGTATCTATAAATTGCTTTTGGTAAGATAGTCATTTTCACAATATTAATTCTACCATTCCATGTGCATGGGTGGTCTTTCAATCTTCTAGTGTCTTCCTCAATCTCTTTCTTCAAAGATTTTTACATTTTCATTGTAGAAATCGCTAACATATTTGGACTGAGGTTTTTTGTTTGTTTTTTCTTTGGGGTTTTTTTTTGAGGCTATTGTGAATGGGAGTGTTTCCATGTTCTCTTTCTCCAACTGCTCGTTATTGGTATATAAAAAGGCTAATGAGTTTTGTGAATTGATTTTTCATCCAGTCATTTTACTGAAAGCGTTGATCATTTCTAGATGTTTTCTGGTGGAATTTTTGGGATCTCATATAATATATCATATTGTCTTTAAATAGGAATAATTTGACTTCTTTTCAATTAGTTCCCCTTTAATTTCCTTCCCTTGTCTTATTGCTCTAGGTAGGGTTTCAAGCACTATATTGAAAAGGAGTGAAAATAGTGAACAGCCTTGTCTTGTTCCTGATTTTAATGGGAATGCTTCAAGTTTTTCTTTATTTAGAATGATGTTAGTTGTGGATTTATTTTGTATAGCCTTAATTATGTTGAGGCATGTTCACACCAATCCTATTCCCTCTAAGACTTTCACCATGAATGCATATTGAATCTTGTCAAGGGTCGTTTCTCATCGATTGGGATTATCATTTGATTTTTGTCTTTAAATCCATTTATATTATTTATTACATTTATTGACTTACATATACTGAACTATTCCTGTGTCTCTGGAACAAAGTAAATTTAATCATGGTGCATGATCTTTTTCATATGTCCCTGTATGTAGTTTGCATTTTTATTGAGAATTTTTCATTTGTGTTCATTATGAAAAACTGGCCTGTAATTTTCTTTTTTATTGTGCCTTTACCTGACTTTGGTATCAGAGGAACTGGCTTCACAGGAGAGGTTTTGGAGTTCTCCTTCTGTTTCTATCTTTTTTAATAATTTAAGCAGCATTGGTTGCAGTATTTCTTTGAAGGTCTGATAAAATTCTGCTGTAAATAATCTGGACCTGTGCTTTTTTTTTTTTTTTTTTTTTTTGGATAGGAGTCTTTGTATTACTGTTTCAATCTCCTTATTTGTTATGGGTCTGTTTAAGGTGTTGATTTCTTCTTGGTTTAATTTTGACAGTTCCATTGAATCTATACTAGAAAGTCATCAATTTCATTTCTTTTAGATTTTCTAATTTAATGGAGTATAGATTTTTTTATTTTATGTGTATAAGGTGTTGCCTGCATATGTGTCATACAATGCCCATGGACATCAGAAGAGGGCATTGGATCCCCTGGAACTGGAGTTATAGATGGTTGTTAGCCACCATGTGGATGCTGGGAATCGAACCCAGGTCCTCTGCAAGAGCAGCCAATGAGCTTAACCACTGAGCCATCTCTCCAGCCCAGAGTATAGGATTTTAAAGTATTCCCTTATAATGTTGTATATTCCTTTGGTGTCTGTTGAAATGCTTTCCTTTTCATTTGGTTTTTTGATTTGGATTTGTTCTTTTTGTTGTTGCTAGCTGGGCTAAGAGTCCATTGATCTTGTTCATCTTTTCACAAAGAACCAGCTTCTAATTCATTGATTCTTTATATTGTTTTCTTTGTTTATATTTCATTGATTTCTGCTCTGATTTTTATTATTTCTCCTCTGCTCAGTTTGGGTTTGGTTTGTTCTTGTTTTTCTAGATTCATGAGTTGTATCATTAAAGTCATTTATTTATGCTATTTCTGATTTTTATTGTTGTTGTTGTTGTTTTGAGACATGGTTTCCCTGTAGCCCCAGCTGGACTGGAATTTGCTTTGGAGACCAAACTGGTCTCAGTCCCATAGAGATCCACCTGCCGCTGCCTCACAAGTACTGGAATTAAAGGCATGTGACACCACGTCTGGCTCTTTCTGATTTTTTTAATGTAAGTGCTTAAAGTTATAAGCATCCCTCTTAGAACTGCTTTTAATGTGTCTCAGAGATTTTGCTGTGTTGTGTTTTCATTTTCTTTTAGATCCAGGAATATTTTTATTTCTGTATTTATTTCTTCTTTGACCCGTTCATCAGTCAATCAAGAGTGTGTTGTTTAACCGCCATAAGTTCATGTAGTTACTGGAGCTTCTTTTGCTATTGATTTTAAGCTTTACTGCATTATGGTCAGATAGATAAAATGAGTTCTTTAAAAGTTTTTATGTGTTGGTATTTGTTTTTTGCCCCAGTGTGTGGTCTCATGGACTGCTGAGTAGAATGTGTATTATTTGGTGCTTGGGTGAACTATTCTGTAGATATCTGTTAGGACCATTTGATGTATGATATTTAATTCATATGTTTCTCTGTTTATATTTTATCCAGATGACCTATCTATTGGAGAAAGTGGGGGTATTGATATTAACTATTATTACTGAGTTGGGGTTAATCTGTGTCTTGAAATCTAGCAATACTCTTTTTATGAAATTGGATGTGTCAGAGTTTGGTTTTATATGTTTATAATTGTAATGTCTTCTTGGATGATTGTTCCCTTGACAGAGAAGGGACCTTCTTTATCTCATCTGATTAATTTTAGTTTGAAGTCTATTTTATGAGGAATTAGGACAGCAATGCCTTCTTATTTCTTGGTGCTATCTGCTTGGGATATTTTTTTCCGTCCTTTCACTCTAAAATGGTGTCTGTCCTTGAAAATAGGATATGTTTCATATAGACAACAAAAATATGGATTTTGTTTTGTAATCTTTTTAACTAGCTTGTGTCTTTTGATTGAAGAATTGAGGCCATAAATGTTTAAAATTATTATTGAAAGCTGTGTGTTGGTTAATGTCATTTTATTTTGTTTGTGCTCTTAGTCCTATTTTGTATTTCCCTAATTACAGCGACACTTTTCTTTCTACAACCTCTTGGTATGGTTATTCCTTTCTTCAGTCTTTTGTATTGCTTCCAGAATTCTCTGATGGACATGAATCCTTTCATCTTATATCCTTATAGCATGGAAAATTTTTCTTTCCCCTTCGACTATGATAGATAATTTTTCTGGGCTAAGTAGTCTGGGTTGGAATCTATGGTTATTTAGAACTTGGAATACATTGCTCCAAGTTCTTTTAATTTTTAAAGTTTGCATTGAAAAGTCAGCTTTTTATTCTGATGGATTTTCCTTTATGTGCAACTTGTTTTTCTCTTGCAGCTTTCAGTACCCTTTCTTTGTTCTTTATATTTAGTGTTTTTACTATGATAAGCATGAGGAGTTTCTTTTCTGGTACTGTTTATTTTATATAGTATTTTTATTCATTCTTTGAGAATTTCACACATGTGTAAAGTGTATTTTGATCAAATTTAACCCCATACTCCTCCCTGTAAATCCTCTCAGATCTATCCCCTGCCCTCTCATCCCCTCATACACACATTTCATGTCCAATTTGTGCTAGTTTGGAGCCATCCACTGGAGCATGGTCTACCTACCAGGGACCACACCCTTAAAGAAAACTGACACTCCCTCCTCCAGCAATCATCAACCCAGCTAGGGGTAGGAACTCATGAGTTCCTCTCCTCTCTATGCTAGAATCCTGACTGGCTTGATCTTGTACGGGCAACCACAGCTGCTGTGAGTTCATGAGTGTAGTGGTCCTGTCCAGTCCAGAAGACTCTGTTTCACTTCATTCTTCCATGGCTCTTACAGTCAGTCACACACACACACACACACACACACACACACACACACACACACACATACACACACACTTCTGAGCCTTGAAAGGAGGGCTTGTGATACTGGTGTCCTATTTGTAGCTGAGCATTCCACTGACTTTCTCTCCACTTTGACCAGTGGTGAGTTTCTGTGTTAACTGCCATCCACTGCACAAAGAAACTTCTCTGATGAGATCTGAGAGCTTCAGCAATCTATGAGTATAGAGATATAATTTTAAAGGTAGTTTGTCTAGGGATCCTTAGATAAATGTAATTTCTTACCATATACTAAATATGTATCCTTATTTTATAAACAAGTATACCTCTCACCACTCATCAAAGGAGCTACAAAGAAGTGTCTGTGAGATGCCCAGTCCTAAGTGACACATCGACAATGGAACCTCTACACCTAAGGCTCATGGGACATAGTAAAACAGGAAGTAGAGAGAATGTTAATACATCTCTCAACTATCATCAGTTCTTCCGCATGCAATACAAGGTGATTAACACAGGAAGCCACAACTGGCCAAAATGTAGAGAATAAGAGACTGCAGAGTGTGTGTCCCCAGACAGGACTCTTAGATTAAACCTCATCTACCTAGGGATCAGTGACCATTGCAGAAGAGGGGGAAGAAAGACTGTAAGAGCCAGGAGTGGTAGATGATCACAAGGAAACAGTTTTCCAGGGAGCTGGGAACTTACTTATATAAACTTACAGCAGTAGTGACTGCATGTACAAGACCCATGCAAACTAGGGGCTAGAAAGATGGCTCAGCAGTTAAGAGCACTGACTGCTCTTGTAGAGGACCCAGGTTTGATTCCCAGCACCCACATGGTGGCTACAAACCATCCTTAGCTCCAGTTCCAGGGGAATCTGACACCCTCTTCTGACCTGCGTGGCATTGCATGACAGGGGTGCACTCACATGCATGCAGGCAATACACTAATACACATAAAATAAAAATATTAAATAAAAATATTTTAAAGACCCATGCAAACTCAAACCAGACAAAAACTCAGCATAGAACTGAAGAAATGGATAAGAAACCCCAAGCTTAGCTGAAAACTATTGGCAGCTGATCACTACTGTGTGAGGGAGTGTTAATCTTCTTTAAGGGAGTGATTCTAGATAGGCTGACCAAGCTCCAGTGGATAGACTCACACTGAGGCACATCTGGGGACACAGACTTGACTAGATAGGCCTTAACATATATAATATAACAGAATACATGAAGTTCAGTGGGGGTGCAGATAGGGAAGAGGGCCTAAATATGATTAAGATGTATTGTATGAAATGCACAAAATTTCAATAAAAATTTTTTTTTAGGGCTGGGGAGATGACTCAGCAGTTAAGAGCACTGGCTGCTCTTATAGAAAACCCAGGTTTGATTCCCAGAACCCACATAGCAGCTAACAACTCTGTAACTCCAGTCCCAGGGGATCTGATCCCCCTCTTCTGATGTCCACAGGCATTGCATGATGTGAGTGCACTTGCGCACATGCAGGCAATATACTCATACACACAAAATAAAATAATAAATAAAATACTTAGAATATATATAGTAAAAAAATTAAAAAGCAAAAAATAAAAATTAAAGACAGCTCTACACTATGTCCAGTTAGCAAAAGAGTAGTAGATTCACACCTGAGGCCTATGAGCTTCCTGACCATAGGTTCTCCACCAGATGGAAACAGCACCAGGCATGTGTTTCCTCATGTAGAGTGGGTCTTAAATCCAATCCGAAAGCAATTGTTTACTCCCCATAACATTCATGTCACTATTACACCCAGAGGAATGTCTTGCCACACCAGTCATATTGTACTCTCAGAGTCCACAGGTGGGTAAAACTATTGATAACTTCTCTCCCTCAGTAGCCCACATAGCACTTTTCAGTACTATGAAGGCTAGCCATCGTGGAGGAACGCAGATACAACTTTTTTTTTTTTTTTGGTCTTTTTGAGACGGGGTCTCCCTGTAGCCCCAGCTGGCTTGGAACTCACTATGTAGACCAGGCTAGCCTCAAACTCACAGAGATCCACCTGCCTCTGCCTCCCAAGTGCTAGGATTAAAGGTATGTGCCACCACACCCGGCTATGCAGATACAACTTTTAAGCATAAGCATAAATTTATTATAAGTGCATATCTGGTTTAGATAATGAGTTTATTTGTCTGGCTGCTTGGTTTGTTTGTTTGTTTGTTTGTTTGTTTGTTTCTCTTTCAGCATATATCCATGGTAGAATATTCATTGCTCTTAGCACAAATTCTATTAGCATTTTTCATTCTTATCAGCATGAGTGCTAATAAACTTCAGTCACATAAACAGTTTGTGTGGGAGGAATTTTGTTAATGGAAGGAGTTTTGTTTGCTTGTTCAACAAATGTCATGCAATTTTTTGAATGTCTCTACCAATAATACATGGTGCTCTAAAATAAAAAATTATTTTTCATGATCAATCAGCTAAAAAAATCTTTCCCTGATACTATGGAAAACAAAACAGTGACAACAAACTGACTGCAAAGGATTTGTCACCTATTAAGACTCATTCATATTGCCATTCTACGAAAAATGCTTAAAATAGCTTTTTCAAGTATCATCACATTAATTTAAATGCTATCCAATTATCACTTCATTCAGAAAATCTGTAATTCTTTATATACAGAAAGAACTAGGGAATTCAGACATTGCACTTTTACATTGTTAATGATCTTATCACACCTTTAAATCACTCATCAAAATGCTAACACTAGGTAAATTCATTTCAAAGACTAATAACATTCAGTTTTACTCTAGATTTTTCATCTCTAAATCGGTAATGAAATTGACTACAATTTTCTTTTCTTTTTCTGTCTTTGGTGTTTGATTTGTAGGTTTTCCTAAATTCATAAGAAAAAGTGAGCAGTTTGGACCACTTTTAGTCTTTTCTTTGGCAACCTAATAAGGAGAGTGTTTGTTAGGTGTTAAAATGAAAGTTTGCAAGAACTTGGCTGAAGATTATCAAGTCCAGAGAGGGAAGACTTTTAGATAGTACCATTTCGATTCGTTTCATGCTTGTTATCTTTTCAAGTTTTCTATTTCTATTTCATTAGGAATCTATTTCAACATTCTATGTTCTTCCAGAAATGTAACCATATTATTTTATTTCAACTTAGTAGGTGATATTTGCTAATGCTTTTTGAATCATTACAGATATGTAGTTAAGTTTTGCTTTTCATGTTTATTTCTTTTTTTAATACATGTTCTTCCTTTTGAGGGGAATGTGCATGTGGTATGTCGTGTATTATGTGTGGTGTTTGTGCTTATTACAGTAGGTATGTGCACTTGTGCATGCCAGTGTGTGTGTGTGTGTGTGTGTGTGTGTGTGTGTGTGTAGAGGCCACAGGTAAATGTAGTGTGTGTTTTCTCTACTGCTCTTCACCTGTATTTTTGTTACTGTTGTTGAGGCAGTGACTCTCACTAAACCACAAAAGTCATCTATTTAACCAGGTTGGCTAGCCTGGAATTTGCCTGTCTTCAGGAATTTGCCTATCTTTGTCCTCATCTCCAATCTACCCTAGTGCAGGGGTTACAGGCATGTGTCATGGCTTTTTATATAAATCCTGAGTCTGAACTCGGGCTCTCAAGCTTGTGCGGTAGGCACATTACTAAGCCATCTCTGCAGCCACTGTCTTTTTCTTTTTGTACACTTTTTCTTAAATATTTTATTGAGAATTTAATACATACATATAAGGTGTTTTGATCAAACCATGCCCACTCCTCCCCTCCAGCTCCTCCCGTATCTCCCCATCACTTTTTTCTGATAACTTCATGTATTCTTTCTTCTTTGATTTTTTTTGGGGGGGGGGCTTTTGGTTACTCTAACATTCCCTCCTCTGAAGAGGTAACCCTAAAATCTTTTAAGGATAGATAAGAGCTCCCAAATACTTTTGACATTTTTGGCCTTTGGAACAGAGGAT
>NW_008352391.1:3662088-3677402 GCF_000622305.1 Nannospalax galili
AACTGGCTAGTTTTCTTTGGGGTCTTTTTACCCTAACTGCCTGGCCAATTCCTACCTCCTATTTTTATCACACCATCCTCTGAATAGGCTACCCAAATTGCCACTAGGGAATCGGGACACAGAGCACTCAGGCTTCTTCCATGCTGAACAGGGACGCAGGGTGAGGCAACTGGAGTACCCCTTCAGTGGGTCTATCTAAAAGACTCCCAAATTGCATAACTCTTATCTCTAAGGGGAAAAGAGAGTCCCTGAATTGCAAATAGGAGCAGTGAAGGAGAAGTAAAAGCAAGAGTAATCAGCATTACAAGTTCTAAATAGGGAACTAGAAAAAAGTCAGAACAGGGCAATTTTCAAATGTTCATATGAGAGTCCATTTCAATTTCTTGACAAGGGCTTCCAAAATCATCTCTCGATTGCGTTCCTCCTCATTTTTCTTTTGTCTGCCAAGGCTGGACTCTAGAGTGATGGATTCAGGATTTGCTTTCAGGTATTTTGATAGCTGGTATACTGTCTTGATAACTTTCCTATTGCTTTATCTACTTTAATTTTTCTCAAAGAAACCTTTCAGTTATCATAATCAAATACAAGACTCAGTAGATGAAGAAGTCTCATTCACAAGAGACAGTTAAAAAACTAACTGGATGTGGTGGCACGTGCCTTTAATCCCAGCACTTATGAGGCAGAGGCCAAAAAACAAAAACAAAACAACTAAGAGCACTGCCTGCTCTTGCAGAGAACCCAGGTTCAGTTCCCAACACCCACATGACAGCTAAAAAAATCTGTAACCCCAATTCTAGGGGATCCAATGACTTCTTCTGGCCTCCATGGGCATTGCAGGTACCAGTGCACTTGTATGCAGGCCATAAAATAAAAATGAGTGAATGAATGAATGAATGAATGAATGAGATGCCTTATAATTATTTTAATTCTTTAAATTAAACTTTAATGGTGTAGAAATTAAAATTAGTCATGTTTATATATTGAAATATTAATATTATAAAATATTGATTCTTCCTAAATTACTGTAAAGCTTCAATTTTATTCCAGTTAGGATGCCAAAAAATTATTTTGAAAGAATTTTAAACTGCCCAGAAGGATTTTGACTTTTATCCAGAAGAATAATCAGATGAAAATGGCAAACTCCTTTTGTTTAAAGGAGAGAGGGATTTTCACACCAGCTACTGAAATTTATTATGAAACTGTAAAAATTAAAATCATGGGACTGGAGAGATGGTTAAGCAGTTAAGAGCACTTGCTTCTCTTACAGAGGACCCCAGTTTGGTTCCCAAAATAATGGCTAACTACCATCCATAACTCCAGTTCTAGGGGATCCGATGCCTACTAAAAGGACCAGGCATCCACATGATGCAAATACATACATACAGGCAAAACACTCATACACCTGAAATAAAAACAAATAGAATCTTAAGTTAGATGTTTCACTAGTATGAGAATGAGACTAGTCAACCTAATTTTTTATTATTATTTTATGTGTATGAGTGTATTGCCTGCATGTGTATAAGTGTACTCTGTCATGCAATACCGAGCATAAGAAGAGAGTACCAGATCCCCTGGAAATGCAGTTATACAGGTGGTTGTTAGTCACCATGTAGTGTTGGGAATCAAACCCAGGTCCTCTGGAAGAGCTATCTCTCCAGTCCTCAACCTACTTTTTAAATATATTTGCAAGAGTGTCAGAGAAAGAGACAGAGACACTTGCTATTTACTAAATATCTGTGAATTTTTCTACAATTCAAACCCACTTGAAAGCTTGGTGGAGACATGTAATTAGCCCTAACTGATGAACATGAAGCGATGGGGTTCAGGCACATAAGTGTGAATGTGAGGTGAGGTGGCCACTTACTCACCCCCGACCCAATGCTATACAGATTCAGATGGCAATTCCCAAAAAAGGAAGAGCCAAAATCAATCATTAGGATTCATCAGGAGGATGAAACTTCCCTGATACTCTTCCCATTCTTATGAACATGTGAGCTACAGTGAACCACAATCCAGTTCATCCCCTGAGATTTGAGGATTGATCTGTTGTGACAGCTTACACAGTCCATCCAAAAGGGAACAATGTCACTAATCATCTGGGTTAAGTATTCTAAAACAATCCATAATGCTATTGATCATCCACTGTATCTGTAAAAATAGAAGGGAAATGTCCCCTGAAAATTACCCCCAAAGAATTAAGGCTTAAGGGATGTGAGTAAAGACACATGAATAGGGAGTGAAAGTATTTTTATTCATGCAAATTAAACTTTATGGTTGTATCTGTTCTTTTCACCCATGTGGAGTGAGCTGAGAGGATCAACCCACACAGGGATTTAGTGTCACAAGCCTATGTGATCTCTGGCCTGAGAAGAGAAATTGGCTTTATTGTGCTAAAAAGAAGGCAAATATTCTACCTATTACAGAAGACACTATTTTTATATCCCAAAAGCACTCTCAATACAAACATATTTGGAAACAGCAGAGCAGGAAAGCACTGATGTCCCTGCATAGAAGATACACAGATGGAAAAGAAACCTGCACAGAACGGTCTCTCAGCAACCATGAAGATGTAGGATCATTTCAATGATTCTGCCCTACTTGTTTACATGAGTCCTGGTCAATCTTCTCAGTTTGCTCCAAGTCACCTACAAAGAAAGTTTAAAGGTAGGTAAGGTTGGTTACTACCTTTCTCTGCCAGCAGAGATGAATCTTCCAGATCAGTGTCAGCTTGCTTTCTCCTTGTTTGTTCTGTGACTCAGGCGTGTAGTGTCTTCAGTAACAGGGTCTTACCATCAAGCTCTGGTACGTAACCAAGTGCAATAAGAATAGCCAGTATCGTTTGAGGGTCTATGGGATCTCCCAGGTCAACAGCTGCAAAAGAGGGAGTTCATTCCTAGAACTGGGCTTCTCGTTTGTTAGCCTGTAATGTCTATTAGGGCCACTGACCCCCTGTTATAAGGTAGCAACAGTTAAACTCTTTTTATATTGTGTATGTATATATTGAAAGAAACTTCTATAATGGGTTTCCACATGACTCTTTCAAAAGGCCTTTAGTATTAGTTGTCCCTCCTCTTACTCCCTCTTCTGCCCTACCCTCCCATTCCCCACCCTACTCCCCACCCAATCTGTTAATCACCATTTATATCCCTGCATTCTATCTCCCCTCCCATGAACCACCCCCATGGCCCCTTATTAGTTTTCCGATTGATAAGGATTTCTCTATTGAAACATACCTATCTAAAGATTGAAAGCTAGCATGCACTTATGACAGAGAACATGCAACATTTGTCTTTCTGGATCTGGGTTACTAGGAATGATTGTTTCTAATTCCATCCATTTACTTGTGAATTACATAATTTCATTTTTCTTTTTTTAATACTTTATTATTTTTATTTTATGTGTATGAGTATATTACCTTCATGTATGTAAGTGCACCTGTGCGTGTGTTGGCAAGCCAGATTAGCAAGCAATGAATAGATACCTTCCTCTCTAGCTTCTCACCGATTCCTCCAATCACCTCAAACTAATTGGATTATGATACTCTCTGTAGGAGAGGAAGGGCAGAGGGAGACAGTCACCCCTCCCACCCAATCAGTCAGCCTTAACTGCATGAGAGGGAGAGACCAAGGATAGAGACTGGGAAATCAGAGACAGGAAAGGGCCTTTGCCATCTTGGACCACCAGTAGCGAATCTAGAAGCCACAGCTTCTACAAAAAAGCCCAAGGGTGCTCATACCTTTGTAAGTATCCCCTCACCACCCTCATATGATCTGTTAGCAAGCCCAATAAATCCTGTTGCTCCTTAAACTGTAGTTTGGAGGAATGTTGTCTCAGTTTGTTGTGAAGACAGTGGGAGGAGGGGGTCGTTCCAGGAGCCTGGAAGCCACTGGCAGGCCTCCCAGCAGTAAATTTAATTTACAGCATATAATGCCCACGGAAGTCAAAAGAGGGTACTGGATTCCCCTAGAACTGTAGTTTCAGATGATTTTTAGCTATATGTGCGTGCTGGAAATTGAACCCAGGTCCTCTGAAAGAGCAACCAGTGCTCTTAACTGCTATGCCATCTCTCTAGCCCTCATAATTTCATTTTTCTTAACAACTGAATAATATTTCATTGTATAAATGTACCATACTTTCATTATCCATTCATCAGTTGATGGACATCTAGATTGCTTCCATTTCCTGGCTATTGTGAATAGAGCAGCAGTAAACATGGATGAGCAGGTATCTCTGTAGTAAGATAGAGAGTCCTTTGGGACTATGGCCAAGAGTGGTATGGATGGACCATGTAGCAAACCTATTTTTAGCTTTTTGAGGAACCTCCACACTGACTTCCATAGTGGCTTCACCAGTTTGCACTCCCACCAGCAGCAAGTAAATGTTTCCCTTTCCACACATCCTCACCAGCATTGGTCCTGGTTTGCTTTTTGGATCCTAGCCATTCTGGCTGGGGTAAGAGGAAATCTGAAAGTAGTTTTAATTTGTCTTTTCCTGATGGCTAAATATGCTGAACATTTGTCATTTTTGTCTCATCATTTAGTTCCTTGCATCAGTTTTGTTTGTTTGTTTTTACAGAAACTTTATTGAGAATTTTATACATGCATATAAGGTGTTTTGATCAAATCCATGCCCACTCCTCCCCTCCAACATTCCCCCCTCTGAAGAGGTAACCCTAAAATCTTTTAAGGATTAGATAAAAGCTCCCAAATACTTTTGACATTTTTGGCCTTGGAACAGAGTATGTTGATAACAGTCCCAAGGACATTTTGACTTTCAGCCAAGCAACTGGCTACATTTCTTTTGGGTCTTTTTACCCCAACTGCCTAGCCAATTCCTACCTCCTATTCCTATCATGCCATCCTCTGAAGGGGTTACACAAATTGCCAGCAGGGAATAGGGACGCAGACTGCTCTGGCTTCTTCCATGCTGAACAGGGATGCAGGGTGAAGCAGTTGGAGTACCCCTTTAGTGGGTCTATCCAGAAGACTTCCAAATTGCATAACTCTTGTCTCTAAGGGGAGAAGAAAGTCCTTGAATCATGAATGGGAGATGTGAAGGAGAAGTAAAGGCAAGAGTAATTAGCATTACAAGTTCTAGACAGGGAACTAGAAATAAGTCAGAACAGGGCAATTTTCAAATGTTCATACGAGAGTCCATTGGAGTTTCTTGACAAGTGCTTCCAAAATCATCCCTCTATTGTGTTCTTCCCCATTTTTCTTTTTGCCTTCAAGTTGGCCGGAAAGAGTGGCTGGATACTCAGGTGAGGGTCCAGTGACCCTTCTTGGCACTCCTTTAATGAATGAGCACAACCATCAACAAGCCCAATTGTGATGATGTTTAGCAATCAGGCTCAGCAGAAGTTGTAATGATGGTAGTTATTTCATGCAGAAGGGAGTGCTGTATGCCATCTTCTTATTAAAAGGACTTGGAATTTAAAAGGATTTGGTGCTAGGAGCCACATATGAGGGAGAACATACATCATTTGTTTTTCTGAGTCTGTGTTACCTCAGTATAACAGTTTTTAGATCCATCCATTTACCTTCAAATTTCATTATTTCATCTTTCTTTACTGCTGAATAGAATTCCATTGTGTAAATATACCACATTTTTGTTAACTACTCGTCAGTTGAGGGACACTTAGGTTGCTTCCATCTCTTAGCTATTGTGAAAAGAACGGCAACAAACATGGTTGTAAAAGTATCTCTAAAATAGGATGAGTCCTTTGGATATATGCCAAGGGGTGGTATAACCAGGTCATATGGCGGGTTCATTTTTAGTTATTTGAGTTTTCCACACTGTTTTCCATAGAGGCTGCACAAGTTTGCAATCCCACCAGCAGTGAATGAGCATTCCCCTTTCTCCACATCCTTGCCAGCATTTGGTATCATTTGTACTCTTGATCCTGCCCAGTCTGATTGGGGTAAAGTGATGCCTTAGGGTGGTTTTAATTTGTATTTCCCTAATTACTAATGATGTTGAACACTTTTTGAGATGTTTCTTAGCCATCTTTATTTCTTCCTTTGAGAACTCTCTGTTTAGATCTTAAGCCCATCTTTTAATTGGGTCATTTGGTTTCTAATTCTTTGTTTTTTGAGTTCTTTATATATTCTGGAAGTTAAATCTCTGTCAGATGTGTCACTGGTGAAGTATTTTTTCCCATTCTGTGGGTTTTCTCTTCACTTTTTTTATTGTTTCTTTTGCTGTACAGAAGCTTTTTAGTTTAATGCGGTCCCACTTACTGATTGCTGACCTTAATTCCTGAGCAGCTTCTGTCTGATTTAGAAAATTCTTTCCTACACCTATATCCTGTAAGTTACTGCCAATATTTTCTTCTAATAGTTTCAAGGTTTCCAGTTTCACATTGAGGTCTTTGATCCATTTGGAGTTGACTTTTGCTGCACCAGTTTTTAATTGCATTGTTTATTTGATGTTTAGATTATTTTTGAGTTCTTTGTATGTTTTAGATACTAATCCTATGTCAGATGTATAGCTGGAAAAGATTTTTTACTATTCTGTAGTTTGCCTCTTCACTTGAACGATGGTGTCCTTTGCTCTACAGAAGTTTGTTTTTTTTTTTTTTTCAGGGGGGGATGTTTTATTTTTTATTTTTATTTTACGTGTATGCATGTATTGCCTGCATGTAGGTAAGTGTACCCATGTCATGCAATGCCCACAGAGGACAGAAGAGGCTGTCAGATCCCCTGGAACTGAAGTTACGGACAGTTGTTAGCTGCCATGTAGGTGCTGGGATTCGAACCCGGGTGTTCTGCAAGAACATCCAGTGTTCTTAACCACTGAACCATCTCTCCGGCCCTGTACAGAAGTTTTAATTTGTCACATTTGTCAGTTGTTGGTCTTAATGCCTGCACTATCAGGGTCCTGTTCAGAAAGTCCTTTCCTGTGCCCATAACTTCCAGTGTATTCTCTTCTTTCTCCTCTACCAGATTCAAGGTGCCAGGTCTTATGTTGAAGCCAAGTAGCATCATGAATGGAAGTAACCAACCATCTTCAAACTGGATATAAGGTCCACTTCACAAAATGGATTCCATATATGATACTGTTATCAGGGCCAAGAACCTGTGGCTAAACACATCACAGGTCACAGGGGAGAACCTACTACCATCACTCTGCTAAATAGACATATTATTAAACTGATAATGACGTATTGTTATGCCTATAGATTAGTGCATCTCTCAACTCTCACCAGAGAATGCTGTTCTTGCAGCAGATGGCAAGTAACACAAAGACACACAATTGGTCAATATGCAGAGAATAAGAGACTGTGAAGTACTCTGTCCAGAATAGGACATCTGTATTACACCCCCTTCTCCCAAGGCCTGGGGATCATTGCAGAAGAGGGGGCAAAAAGAGTGCAAGAGCCAGAGGCGGTAGATGAATACAAGGAATCCATGTTGTCTGAATACCACTGGGTATTTGCACATAATGAAGCCATAGCACTTATGGCAGCATGCACAAGAACTGTGTAAACCCAAGCCAGAGAGGAGGCCAGCATGGATGAGGGAAGTGAGAAGGAAGCCCCAACCCTACCTGGGGACCTATTGGCAATTGATAGGTGCTGGGAAAAGGAGAGTCATTTTTCCTTACTGGTGTGATGCCTGATAAGTTGACCAGACTCCAAGGGTTAGGCCCACACCCAAAAGCATTTAGGAAACACAGATTAGGAGTTTATAAAAAGACAAATAATAATAGAAGATATGAAATGGGGCAAGGGGGCAGTAAGGTAGGGGTGGAAAGGGCAAGAGGGTCTGAGTAAGATCCAAATATATTGTATGTAACTCTCAGGTCAATAAAAATATTTTTTAAAGAAAGTTTAAAAGTGTCATCAGGGGCTGGAGAGATGGCTCAGTGGCTAAGAGCACTGACTGCTCTTGCAGAGGCCCTGGGTTCAATACCCAGCACCCACATGACGGCTACAAACCGTCCTTAACTCCAGTTCCAAGGGAATCCGAAGCCCTCTTCTGACCTCCATGGCATTGCATGACACGGGTGCACTCACATACATGCAGGCAATACACTCACACACATAAAATAAAAATAATAAATAAAATACTTAAAGGCCTCATCAATAAAGAAATACCTTAGAATCTGGGTAACTATCTTTCATATAATAATTAAGTTTTTCTAAAGAATATTGTTTTCTAAAGAATATTAATTTCAAAATCAAGCTTTGTCACCACCCAAATGACATTTAGATAATGTTTTTATTAACCTCCATCTGTAAAGATTCTTATATTTCACAGATACATTAAAATTATATCTGTAATATTTTCCTATTTCCCTATGGCAAGATTTACCTTCATTTGGCTCAATTGTGGAGAAGAGGGCTTTTTTCTATGCTCATAAAATTGTACATATGTGTGCCTGTGTGTATGTGTGTGTGAGAGAGAGAGACAGAGACAGAGACAGAGAGACAGAGACAGAGAAATAGACACAAACTCAAGCCAATGACAAAATGAGTTACCATGTCCTTGTAAATTATTAAATGAGAACAGCAACTGTCAGAGCAAGATCAACAAACACCTAAGCATCCAGTAAGAACTGGCAAGCTGCTCAAAGCATCACCCATGTGTAGAACTAGAAGCTCATTAGAAAGACTCAAGCCCAGTGGAATAAATGAAGTCATTGTCTACAGTCTGTGTAAAGAAGACCAGTTATTACACATGCCATCTACACTAATGGAATCCTTGAGGAGCAGCCACAGGAGCTTCTCATTAATTTGCCAAGAATTCAGTCTATCAGAAGGTTTAAAGCCACTTTAAGAAAAGTTTCAGCCACTAGGTAGTGCCTTCGTGTTCTATAGCTCAAAACAACACTCTAAACCAGGCATATTACTTCTTTGACAGAAATGTGTTTTTGAAGGTCAACTTAAAATTTAAGTTTAAAGGTGTGCTAAAAGGTTAAACTTCCATTTGCTTAAGCCCTGTAGATAACAAAGCCATTATACTGATATGGAAATGAAGCAGAAAACATGGAGTTTATAAAGATAAATGAAACTCTGGAATATCAATGTGGCTGTTACCCAGTACCTTTTAAAATTCCAACTGTAACTAAAGATGTGCAGCAACCCCCAGGAGCAGTGAGCCAGCAGTCCATCAGTGCAGCCAGATCACATTTTCCTTTTGGTAGCCTAAGTCATAGAGTATCTTTTTTCTAAAAGCCATTTGCTAAAACATTTTAAACATTTATGGGTTGAAAGAGATATTAAAAGTTTCTAGACTAATCATTTCCTTCTGTCTCTCTACAGGGAACTGAAAATAAAACATCTCTTTAAATAGCTCAGAACTATTGTTTAGAAAACTAAAAAGAAGAGAAAACTAAAGTTTTTGACATCATGAAAATCTGGAAATAGAGGAAATGTTCATTTTTTCAGAATATGTTTCAGAAGAATTATCACAGATTTAAGCTGATATTAGCCAAACTTAGCTACATGAATTTAAATTAGCAGTTAACTACATAAATATGGAGAGGTTTTTAAAGACAAAGGAATAAGCTTTGAAAACAAGAAACAGTCGAAAAACAGAAAATAAGACTTGCCCAAAAACAAGCAGGAAAGAGATTTTAAATTAATTAATTAATTAATTTCTCTAATGTATGTTGCAGTATTGGAAAGAGAATTTATCCTATGCTGTGTTCCCCAAAGCACAGCCTCACAAGTTTCTGAGGCAGCATGCTGAAGAGGGGTTCATAGTTCAAAAAATAGTAAGATGGAACGTGTTGCGGGTGTCCTGGGGCCCTCCAGGTGGGTAGGGTCGGCTCGGAGTCATGACACAGACACCGGGAGTCAGGTAAGAAGCAGGCAGTGAGAACAGCTGCATACTCATTTATTGCAGATATGGGGCTCCCTTATATCCCTGCTCCCGGTGTCCCATTGGTCCCAGTAGGCTTTCTTGGATCGTGTCTGATCCTCATTGGCCATCTCTGCTGAGCCATCTTGCGTCAGCCGTCTCCATGTCCTTTGGCAGAATACAGGTTTGCCTCAGCTGGATATTTTTGGTGCATTTGCGGCGCACACGCGCAGGTTGTTCAGGCCACACTTCCTCCTACATATCCACCCTTTTTCTTTTTGTGAAGCTCTAGAGGGAGCCAAGATTCTTCACCTTGGCATTGTTGGCCCCACCTCAGGGGGTCCCCAGTATTATGGACCGTGCCTGTCTTAGGTTGGCTTGGTTAGCAAGCTCTTACCCGTCATTGACTACCGGCCGTCAAAGGGTGACCTCCCTGGGTATGAGCCCACCAGGGTGATGGGGAAGGCAATTATACAGAGGCTTCACGGATTTTCCCATGAGCCAGGCCTGTAGGATCTCGCCATCTTGCGTCAGCCATCTCCATGTCCTTTGGCAGAATACAGGTTAGACTCAGCCGGATGTTTTGGGCACATTTGCGGCATGCATGCGCAGGTTGTTCAGGCCGCACGTCCTCCTACAGAGCTGGGCATGGTGCATGCCTTTAATCCCAGCACTGGGGAGGCAGAGGCAGGCAGATCTTTTTGAGCTCAAGGTCAGCCTGGTCTATATGGCAAGTTCCAGGCCAACTGGAGCTATAGGGAGACCAAAAAGACCAAATAATAATAATGATGATGGAAGGATAGCATGAGTCTTTAATGGGAAAGTGTGTATTATGAATATAAGATGGAAGACTGCCTCAACTCCTTAATAGATAATATGTATTGTGAATTTCTGACAGAAAGGTACAGAATGCATCAATCTCCAAACTTGTTTGGTCTTAGAACACTCTGAGCAGGATATTTAGCAGAGCAGGTGTCATGAAATGCAGTAGACACTGGTTCCAAGTCG
Organism: Nannospalax galili; assembly: GCF_000622305.1. Classification (NCBI taxonomy): domain Eukaryota; kingdom Metazoa; phylum Chordata; class Mammalia; order Rodentia; family Spalacidae; genus Nannospalax; species Nannospalax galili. Next base: position 3,672,903 of record NW_008352391.1, read on the forward strand.
TAGACAGCAGAGAGAAGAACAGCAAGAAGGAACTAAGGAGAGGAAGTAGTTATCAGGGACTATATTGTAGTAAATTGAATGGTAGTGGTCATTTCCAGAAGACATGTGAACCAAAATCCTATGACCATAAGCTTATTGGGAAGTCTGTGGATGCGATTAAGTTAAGGATCTTAAGATGAGATCATGCTGGATTAGGGTGAGCCTCAAACTCGATGATAAGTATTCCTTAAAGAAAAGAGAAAGGGGGCTGGGGAGATGGTCCAGTAGCTAAGAATGTTTGCTCTGCAAGCATGATCATCTGAGTTCACATCCCTAGTACCTGTGTAAAAAACCCAGGCATGGCATGAATGCCTATAACATCAGCAGTGAAGACCAGCTGATGCCCAGGAGCTAGTTTAGTCAGCCAACCTAGTAAAAAAACTAGCAGCCCCAAGTTCAGTGAGACCCTGTCTCAAGCAGTAAGACAGAGTCATAGAGGAAGACACTGGACATCCTGCACTGACTGCTACATCTGTACACACACACACACACACACACACACACACACACACATGCAGAGAGAGAGAGAGAGAGAGAGAGAGAGAGAGAGAAGAAAGTAGGAAGAGTGCATAGAAGAGAAGGCAATCTGAGCACAAGGGGAAAGGTGGAAAGGCCAGTCTGCAAACCCAAGACATGGGGCTGTTAACAGCTTGCAGAAGCAGGGAGCAGACACTCCCTCAGAGCCTGGGAAGCGACAGCCTTAGGGTGCCTGGATTTCAGACTTGTCAAGAGAGAGCAAAACTGTTGTATTAAGTCACCCCTTTCGTGGTCCTTTGTAACAATACTGGAAAGTTAAAATAGCTATATTCAAAAGCAAATTCCAGAAACAGAAGTGTCGACAGAGGTAAATGGTGAGGAGAGGGTAGTGCAATGTTAGGTAAAGGAAAAAGATGAAAATTAATTGGGAAGAGGAATGAAGACCAGGAGTTCATTATGCATTACCAGAATCTGAAGAAATCAGTCAGAGAAAAATCAGGATAGCAGCTGCCCCCACCTGTCTTTCTTCATAGCCCTCAGCACCATCTAGAAGTGGCTAATACATATCTTCTTATTTTTCTCTTAGCTCTGTACTAATACAGAGAAAGGAGAAAAGAATCCCTTTCCTTTCTCTCTTTTTAATTTCTTCCCCAAATTAGTCACTTTTTGCTCCTGTGATAAAACACCATGACCAAGGCAACTTGTGGAAGGAGGAGTTTTTGGGCTTGTGGTTCCAGAGGGATAAGAGTTCATCATGGCGGGGGAACATGGTAACAGAAGTGGCTGGCGCAGAAAGCTAAGCACTCAAATCTTCAAGCACACACAGGAAGCAGCCAGTGAGCAAACAAGTAGGGCAAAGCTATGAGCTCACGAAGCCTGTCCCCAGTGGGATGCTTCTTTCAGCTAGGCCATGCCTCCTAGGGGTTCCATGACTACCCCAAACAGCACCACTAACTGACCAAGTGCTCAGATACTTGCTTCTATGTGGGACACTTACTCAAACCACCACAGACTCCCAGAAGCAAAAGAAAATTTTATCTCTGTGGCTTTCATCTGAGTAACACATAGACTCTGCTTCTATTAAAAACTTATTACACTCCAGCTTCTTGGGTACAGCTTCTTTCCTGGGGAAGTTCGACCATGCCCACTGCACTCCCTCAGCCACATTCACCTCCACTCCAGCTCCCCCACCCCGTCTCTCCTCCTAGTGTGGGCACTGGACAATTTCTTCTCTTGGCACGCCACACCTCTGGACTGGCCTCTTGGCCCAGGTTCCCCACTGCTTCTGACCCTTTGTACCAAGACCAACCCAATTCCTCCCTCTAGTCTCCTGGAGCCTGTGCATTTCTGGGTGTCACAGCCACCAGCTCCCTGGGATCAGCTTCTTTCTTGAGTAAGTTCAGCCATATGCCCATTGCACCTTGCCTCCCCCAGCCTCATTCATCCTCCCAGCTCCCCCACCCCATCTCTTCTCCTAGCATGGACACTGGCCCATTTCTTCTCTTGGGACCCCAGACCTCTGAAGTGCCCTCTTGGCCCAGACTCCCCACTGCTTCCTGACCCTTTGCACCCAGACCAACCCAGTTCCTACATCTAGTCCCTAGGAGCCCTCACAGCCTGTTCCTTCTCCCCTGCCCTTTGCCTTTGCATGCCTGTGACAGGCCCTGGTCCCACACTAGCCCAGCCCCCAACTTCCTAAGGCCAGCATCTTTCCTGGAGGGATCCAGACCTTAGGAGAAAGCCTGAGAGCATCTGATCCTTATCCCATTGGGCCTCTATGGGAACTCATGAGCAGCAGGACAAAAGCCATCAAGCCCCTCTATTATAAAATCAAAGGAGAGAACCTGAATCCTAGACCAACCAGCTCTTCATGCCCAACAAGTAAACCACAAAGGCACATAAGTTTACAAAAAAAAGCAAACATAAACTCAACAAAGGAAGGTTTGAGTGTCACACAAGAATCAGAAATTACAAAAGAAATCCACATGTCAAAGTCACAGGGAAAAAATAATAACATGAAAAACCCAAATAACGTATCCCCACCAAGTACCAACAGTCCTGTAGAGGAGTACAATGGGAACCCCCTAGAGATGACACAGGACATGGAATTCAAAAGAACAATTATAAACATGATAAAAGAACTCAGTGAATTTAAAGAAAACACAAACAAAGAAATCAAAGAGCTGAAAGAAGCTAGGGATAAACTGCTGAATGAATTCAGAAAAGAACTAGAAATATTGAAGGATACTCAGGGTGAAATGGAGAAGGAAGTGAAACACTCAATATGCCAATTAGAAATGACAGGAGAGAGCATCACAAATAGGATGAATGAAAGGAAAACAAAATATCGAGACTGGAAGACAAATGGACGAATTACAACAGTCAAGCAAAGATTATGAAAAATTTAAGAAAACACAAGATTGGAATATGTAGGAATTTTGTGACACCATGAAAAGACCAAACTTAAGCATCATAGGCATACAGGAAGGAGAAGAATCTCAGGATAATGGTATGGACCAGATCCTCAACAGGACTGTAGAAGAAAATTTCCCAAAACTAAAGAAAGACACGCCCACTCAAATACAAGAAGCACATAGAACACCAAATAGACAGGACCAGAAAAGAAACCCGGGGCTAGAGAGATGGCTCAGCATTTAAACCACTAACTGCTCTTGCAGAGGACCCAAGTTCGATTCCCAGAACACACATGGCAGCTACAAACCATTCTTTACTCCAGTTCCAGGGGAATCTGAAACCCTCTTCAGACCTCCGCAGAATTGCATAACACAGGTGCCCTCACATACATGCAGGCAACACACTCATACACACAAAATAAAAATAATGAATAAAATGTTAAAAGGAAAAGAAAGAAAGAAAGAAAGAAAGAAAGAAAGAAAGAAAGAAAGAAAGAAAGAAGCTGTCCATGGCACATCATAGTAAAAACACTAAACATAGAGAACAAATAGACAATACTGAAAACTGCAAAAGACAAACAACAAGTCACATATAAAGGAAAATTCATTAGGATTACAGCTGACTTTTCAGTGCAAACTATGAAAACCAGAAGAGCAAGGACCAAAGTATTCCCAGTTCTAAATGACCACAGATGCCAACCAAGATTACTTAATCAGCCAAAATGTCTATTATAGTCAAAGGGGAAAGAAAATTTTTCCATGACATAAATGGGCTGAAGGAATTCATGTCAAAGAAACCAGTCCTTCTGAGAGTTCTTGAAGCAATACAAAGAGGTGAAGAAAGGAACGACTATACTCAAGGGGTTAAGGAAAAAAACTTAATGAAGGTATAACTGAAAACACACAGCTACACCAAGAATGCAAACAGAAATCAAAATGACAGGAATCAATACACATCTTTCAATTATAACTTTAAATATCAATGGACAGATCTCCACAGTGAAAAGACATGGAATAACTGAATGGATTAAGAAAAAAATATGTTTTTGTGGTCTGCAAGAAACCCATCTCACTTTCAAGGACAGGCAATACTTTAAGGTGAAGAGACGGAAAAAAATATTCCAATCAAATGGTGCTAAGAAAAACACAGGAGTTGCAATTCTAATACCTGACAAAATAGATTTCAAACAAAAAGTAATCAGAAGAGATAAAGAGGGCCACTTCATTCTGATCAAAGGAACAATAAACCAAGAAGATATTACAATCATGAACATATATTCACCAAACGCTGGTGCACCCAACTTTATAAAAACACTACTACAGGACTTTAAGACCCAGATTAATTCCAATTCATTAATAGTAGGGGACTTCAGCACCCCATTGTCTCCATTAGATAGGTCAACAGGACAGAGAATCAACAGAGAGACATCTGAATTAAACAATACCATACATCAAATGGACTTAACAAATATATACAGAATATTCCACCCAAGCACCAAAGAATGTACTTTCTACTCAATGCCCCATGGAACTTTCTCCAAAATCGACCACATACTGGGGCACAAAACAA
>NW_008352391.1:3677462-3681196 GCF_000622305.1 Nannospalax galili
AATGAAGAATGAGTCAAAGAAGTCAAGAAAGAAATAAAAGTATAACCTGGAACTAAATGAAAAGGACATTATAACACAACAAAACCTCTGGGACACACTGAAAGCAGTCCTTAGAGGGAAGTTTACAGCTCTAAGTGCCTACATTAAAAAATCAGAAAGAACGTAAATAAATGACTTAACATTGCAACTCAAGACACTTAAAAAGCAACAACAAATGAACTCCAAACCTAGCAGACAAAAATAAACAATAAAAATCAGAGAAGAAATTAATGAAATAGAAACAAAGAAAACAATACAAAGAATCAACAAATACAAGACCTGGTTGTTCTTTCAAAAGATAGACATAACAGACAAACTCTTAGCCCAGATAACCAAAAGAAAAAAAGACCACCTCAAAATCAACAAAATCAGAGATGAAAGGGGAAACATCACAACAGACATCAAAAAGATCGAGAACATTATAAGGGAATACTTTAAAGCCTAAACACTACAAAATTTGAAAACCTAAAAGAAATGAACAGATGTCTAAAAACATGGGAACCACCAAAACTAAACCAGGAAGAGATCAACAGCTTAACCAGACCCATAACACATATGGAAATTGAAACAGCAATACAAAAACCTCCCAACTAAAAAAAGCCCAGCACCAGATGGATTTACAGCAGAATTCTACCAGACATTTAAAGAAGATCTACATCCAATAATAATTTATTCAAAAAGATAGAAATGAAGGGAGAATTTCCAAATTCCTTCAATGACACCAGCATCACCAGTTAAAGATACAACCAAAAAAGAAAACTATAGACCCATACCCTTAATGAACATAGATGCAAAGATTCTCAACAAAATACTTGCAAACTGCATACAGACACACATCAAAAAGATCATCCACCATGATCAAGTCGGTTTTATTCTAGAGATGCAGGAATTGTTCAACATACAGAAGTCAATAAATGTCATAAACCATATAAATGGACTCAAAGACAAGAACCACATGAACATCTCAATAGATGCAGAGAAGGCCTTTGACAAAATTGAACATGCATTTATGTTCAAAGTCCTAGAGAGAATTGAACTGAAGGAAAGACACCTCAACATAATTAAAGCCATATACAACAAACCCGCAGCTAACATTTAAATGGAGAAAAGGAGAAAGTATTCCCATTAAAATGAGGAACCAGACAAGGTGGTCCCCTATCTCCACTTTAACATTGTGCTTGAAACTCTTGCAAAAGCAATAAGACAAGAGAAGGAAATTAAAGGAGTAATAACTGGAAAAGAAGAGATCAAATTATCACTTTTTGCAGACAATATGATATTATAGCTAAGAGCCACAGAAAATTCCACTAGAAATCTCCTAGAAATGATTAGCACTTTCAGTAAAGGGGCAGATTACAAAATTAATCTACAAAAGTCTGTAGCCTTTCTATATACCAATAATAAGCAATCAGAGAAAGAGTACACAGAGAAACATTCCCTTTCACAATAGCCACAAAAAAATAAAATATCTGGGAATAAACCTGACCAAAGACATTAAAGACCTCTACAATGAAAATTTTCAATCTTTAAAGAAAGAGATTGACTCTCTGAGTAAATCAATCATGCCCCGGGCCTTTGACTCCCCCAGCCTCATTCACCCTCCCATCTCCCCTGCCTGTCTCTCCTCCTAGCCTGGGTCCACTCCCATTCCTTACCTTGGCAGCACAGACACCAGGGTAACCACCACTGCTTCCTCTCCCTTTGCATCCAGACCAACCCAATTCCCTCTTTCTGTCCCCAGGAGCCCTCTGGGCCTGGTCCCGCCCTCAACTCCCTCTGCTTCCCTGGGCTGCACTGCCTGCCTGCCTCTTTCCTGGACCCCAGGGCTGACCTCTTAGCCCAGGGCCACCACTGCTTCCTGATCCATGCATCAAGATGGACCCAGTTCCTTCTCGAGATCCCCAGGAGCCCTATGGCCTGGTCCTCCCCTCACCTCCTTCTGCTTCCCTGGGCTGCACAACCTGCCAGCCTCTTTCCTGGACACCAGGGCTGACCTTTTGGCTTCCTTATCTTTTGCATCCAGACTAACCCAGTTCCTCAGTGCAGTCCCCAGGAGCCCTTGGGGCAGCCTCTCCCAGCCCACAGCTCCCTTTACATCTCTGAGTGTCCCAGCCACTAGCTGCCCTAGACCAGCATCTTTCCTGGGCCCAAGTTCCAGGCCAGTTCAACCCCCAAATTCCTGAGGCCAAAATCTTTCCTGGAGGAATCCAGATCTTAGGAGAAAGCCTGAGAACATCTGATACTCATCTGATTAGGCCTCTGTGGGAATTCCTGAAGACAAAGGCAATCTGGCCACTCCAATATAAAATCAAGAGAGAATCAGACGCTTAGACAAACCAGTTTTTCATGCCCAAAAAGTAAAACACAAAGACACATAAAGTTTACAAAAAGAAGCAGATCTAAACTTGAACACTTGAGTCTCACACAAGAATCAGGAACTACAAAGGAAATTCACATGTCAAAATCACAGAGAAAAAATAGTAACATGAAAAACCAAAATAACAACATATCCCCACCAAATACCAATAGTCCTCTAGAAGAGAACAATGAGAACCCCCTAGAGATAATGCAGGACACAACTCAAAAGAACAATTATAAACATGATAAAAGAATTCAGTGAATTTAAAGAACACACAAAGAAATCAAAGAACTGAAGGAAGATAGGGATAAACTTCTGAATGAATTCAGAAGAGTTAGAAATATCGAAGAATACTCAGGCTGAAATGAAGAAAGAAGTAAAACACTCAGTAAGCCAATTAGAAATGACAGGAGAAAGCCTCAACAATAGGATGAATGAAATGGAAAACAGAGTATCAAGACTTCAAGATAAAGTGGACAAACTAGAACACTCAAGCAAAGATTATGAAAATTCAAGAAATCACAAGAATGGAATATGCAGGAATTGTGTGACACCATAGAAAGACCACACTTACAAATCATAGGCATACAGGAAGGAGAAGAATCCCAAGATAATGGCATGGACCAGATCTTCAACAGAATCATGGAAGAAAATTTCCCAAAATTAAAGAAAGACATGCCCATACAAATACAAGAAGCATATAGAACACCAAACAGACAGGACCAGAAAAGAAACTCTCCATGGTACATCATAGTAAAAACACTAAACATACAAATCAAAGAGACAATTATGAAAGCTGCAAAAGAGAAACAACAAATCATATATAAAGGAAAACCCATTAGGATTACAGATGACTTTTCAGTGCAAACTGTGAAAGCGAGAAGAGCCTGGACCAAAGTATTTCCAGATCTAAAAAGGCCATAGAAAAGAAAAATCTTCCATGACATAAATAGGCTGAAGGAATTCTTGTCCACAAAACCAGCCCTTCAGAGAGTTCTGGGAGCAATACAAAGAGCTGAAGAAAGGAATGACTATACCCAAGGGGTTGCAGAAAGAACTCCAAGGAGGGTATAACAGTGTAAAAGTACAGCTATAGCAAGAATAAAAACAAAAAAAAATGACAGGATTCAATACTCATCTTTCATTAATAACTTTAAACGTTAATGGACTGAACTCCCCAGTCAAAAGACACAGACTATATGAATTTTAAGAAAAAAAAAAAACATCTTTTTGTTGTCTGCAAAAACTCATCTCACTGTCAAGGACAGGCACTATCTTAAGGTGAAAGGATGGAAAAAAATACACAAAGCGAATGGTACTAAGAAAAAAAGCAGGC
>NW_008352391.1:3681379-3682821 GCF_000622305.1 Nannospalax galili
GCCCAATTCATTAATAGTAGGGGACTTCAATACCCCACTGTCTCCATTAGATAGGTCAACAGGGCAGAGAGTTAACACAAAGACATCTGAAATAAACAATACCATATATCAAATAGAACTAACAAGCATCTACTGAGTATTCCACCCAAGCACCAAAGGACGTACTTTCTACTCAGCATCCCATGGAACCTTCCCCAAAATCGACCATATATTGGGGGCTCAAAACAAACCTCAACAAATACAAAAAGATTGAAATAATTCCATGCATTCTATCAGACCACAATGCAATAAAGCTTAAAATCAACACAGGAAGAAGCCCTAGTCACCACACAAACACATGGATATTAAACAACACACTCCTGAATGATGAATGAGTCAAAAGAGAAATTAAGAGAGAAATAAAAGTATTCCTGGAACTGAATGAAAAGGATAATGCAACACAACAAAACCTCTGGCACATGGTGAAAGCTGTCCTTATAGGGACGTTTATAGCTCTAAGTGCCTACATCAAAAAATCGGAAAGATGTAACATTGCAACTCAAGACACTTGAAAAGCAACAACAAATGAAACCCAAACCAACCAGACAAGAAGAAATAACAAAAATCAGGGCAGAAATTAATGAAATCGAAACAAAGAAAACAATACAAAGAATCAATGAATCCAAGAGTTGGTTCTTTGAAAAGATAAACAATATTGGCAGACCACTAGCCCAGTTAACCAAAAGAAAGAAAGAGCACCTCCAAATCGATAAAATCAGAAATGAAAGGCGAAACATTACAACACCAAAAAGATCCAAAACATAAAGAAAGCACCTTAAAAACCTACACTCTAGTAAATTTGAAAACCTAAAAGAAATGGATGGATATCTAAAGGCATGGGAACTACCAAAACTAAACCAAGAAGAGATTAACAGTTTAAACAGACCCATAACACATAAGGAAATTGAAACAGTAATACAAAACCTCCCCACTAAAAAAGCCCAGGACCAGATGGATTTACAGAGGAATTCTATCAGACATTTAAGAAGATATACATCCAATAATAATTTATTCAAAAAGATAGAAATGGAGGGAGAACTTCCAAATTCCTTCTATGAAGCTAGCATCACTCTCATACCAAAACCAGGTAAAGATACAACTGAAAAAGAAAACTATAGACCCATATCCTTAATGAACATAGATGCAAAAATTCTCAACAAAATACTTGCAAACAGCATACAGACACACATCAAGAAGATCATCCACCATGACCAAATCAGCTTTATCCCAGAGATGCAGGGATGCTTCAATATACATAAGTCAATAAACATCATTAATCATATAAATGGGCTCAAAGCCAAGACCACATAGTCATCTCAATAGATGCAGAGAAGGCCTTTGACGAAATTTAACATGGATTTATGTTCAAAGTCCTAGAGGGAATTGGACTGGAGGGAAAATAC
>NW_008352392.1:0-220 GCF_000622305.1 Nannospalax galili
CCAATATACCATCACAATGTTACAATATGATTTCACAATGTTCCATTCGAAGAACACAATGCTCCAATGTGCCAGTACTATCGCTGCATGTGACATTGTATTGCTCCTTTATGCCATCACAGTGTTACAATATGACTTCACAATGTTCCCTTGTGACTTCACAGTGCTTCAATGTACCAACACTGTGGCCACATGTACCATTATATTTCTCCAATGTCCC
>NW_008352393.1:0-1587 GCF_000622305.1 Nannospalax galili
GCTAAAGCAAGGTCAGTTTGTGCATTTCACCAGTTACAAGATCAGATGGATCATTTCCACTATCTACTTAACCATTGCCCTCTTTTTTTCCTGTGGTGAGTGTTCCCAGGGCCCTTAAAGAAAGATGAGAACCAAAGGGTCCTCCAAAAGAGAGTGTGAAATGATGAGAATGGACAATAATGGCAAAGGTGCTAAAATTTACAATTCAAAAGGTGAAAGGTGGGGCTGGAAGATTGCTCAGTGGTTAAGAGCACTGGCTGCTCTTGAAGAGAATCCGAATTCAATTACCAGCATCCCTATGGAGGCTCACAAGCACTTGTAATTCCAGTTCCAGGGAATCTGAAGTCCTCCTCTGAGTATGAGGCATGCACAGGGTGCACATGCATACATGCTGATAAAACATTCATTTATATAAAATAAAAATAAATAAAAAAAAATTTTAAGGTGAAAACTCACCTGGACTCATTCTTTAAGGGAAGTTCAATTACCAGCATCCCTATGGAGGCTCACAAGCACTTGTAATTCCGGTTCCAGGGAATCTGAAGTCCTCCTCTGAGTATGAGGCATGCACAGGGTGCACATGCATACATGCTGATAAAACATTCATTTATATAAAATAAAAATAAATAAAAAAAAATTTTAAGGTGAAAACTCACCTGGACTCATTCTTTAAGGGAAGTTCCAACAGAGGGAGAACAGGAAATTAGACACGGTAGGCTGTGCCTGCCTCAGGGGGCAGCTTCTTCTCTTCCCTGTGTCTTTACTTTTCAGTACCTTTCCTTCTTTAAGGCAGAGATAAATCACTGAAGTTACCACCAAAGACAGTGGTTGAGAATAGATGTTCAATTATGTAAGAGAGGGCCAGTCACCCCAGCAATGTAGTGTAATGCCAAAGCAGTCGTAAGTCAGACAGAAGTAGCATCTGATACCAAATTGCACCCACCAAAATGAGGGATCCCTTTTCCTAAGAAGTCCTTATGGCCCCATTAAGTATTGCACCTCCTCACGAAGGGAGAACCACCTCTTTTCAGAACAAATCCTCAACTTCAGTGAACTGAGAGGTATTTAAGCTACTGTGGATATATTCCATTCACTCTTTCTGACTAAACCATTCCCCTTCTTATATGACCTCAGACAGCTGAGAGGGATCCATAAGGCTCAGGGTCAAGGTCTTTTACCACTTTGGAGGGAAATGATTCAAGGCCTCTCCATGGTACATTCATCCAGCTTCTTTGTTTTCCTCCTCTAGGTATCTTTGTCTTTTTTTGTACACAAATAGGTGTTCCTGCCTGAAAACCTTTAAGACCGAAGAAAAAGGATGTGAGGATATCACATGGTCTGGGAGTTCAACCCAAGTGATTTCATGTCCTGAACGCAAGGCAATACCTCGCAGCATTGTTCATGTGCACTCTATGACTTCAAAGGTAGATACAACAAATCACAAGTCAAAGCTCGCTGTGTAACCGGGGCTTTATGACTTAACAATCTGTACCCTTCACAGTCTTCCCATTGTTAAGAAGCAGCTGTGTTTGTGTGTGTGTGTGTGTGTGTGTGTGTGTGTGTGTGTGTATGTGTGTGACATCTCAA
>NW_008352393.1:2505-7397 GCF_000622305.1 Nannospalax galili
CTTGATTAACTCCAAGTGGCCTCAGCATTTACAAAGTCATCTGAAAAAATAGTTGGACCAATATACAGTCTTGTCAACAATAAACCCTAGCCAATGAACTATTGGCAAATGATTACTGTGGGGTGAAGGAGAGCAGAAATTCTTTACGGGACTGACCCTAGATAGGCTGACCAGACTTCAGTGGATGAACTTGCACCAAGGAACATCTGGATATAAATACGTGACTGGATAGGACTTACATATGTGACAGAATACCTGAAATCTGGTGGGGCAGGAGCGATGCGGGTGTGGAGGGGATAGGGAGTCTCAATTTGATTAAGAGGTATTATGTGAAATGCACAAAAATTCAATTAAAAACTGAGGAAATATAGTAAATACTTTCATGATCAGCTTTTTCAATCTTCAATCGTATAAATTACCAAGCTCGTACCGTTTTTTTCATTCAGTTATCGATCAGTCACCTGGATTTCTGTGACTCACTAGCCATTTTTCTAGTGGGCTGTTTATTACTGGTTTGTAATTCTTTTTATTAAAAATTATTTAGCTATGTGCTTTAAAAATGCATTTCTCAGCTGTGCCTTGGATTTTTACCTATATGCTATCTTTTTAGTTTTACACAAAGTATTCAAATATAATAAAATTTACTAATATTTTCCTTTTAATTCTTTCCTTTATTGTTTCTTTTTTAATCATCCTTTCCTCTTGGAGTAAAAGCAGATACTCTTACTATTTGTGGCTCTCAGTGCAGTCAGTGCTCAGCTCACCGAACTTGGCTGAGAAGTGCTTTTCACATCATCATCATCTGCACTGCTGAGGTACTCATCTCCAGGTATGCGAGGCCCAGGCAGAGTCACTTACTGGATATTGACAAGCTGACAGCCATTCTCATTGTAAGGATGACCCCTCTTCTGAAACCTCTCATTAGAGGTTAAGAAAGGAAAAACATCAAGAAACTCTTAAAATAATCAGCCAAATTATGCCTATTGCAAGGGGAACTTGGATCTTCAATAATGTTAGTTTGCTCAGAATATTTTCACCTCTGAAGCTAGAATAAGCATGTAGCATGAGCCGCGTTTCCTTGAAGCTGCATCTATGTTAGTGGCTGCTTGGTCCATATGTCTAGACTGTCACATTGTGTTTATGTAGATACAGAATGTCCTGAGATAATAGCTAAACTATTTGGAGCTATTTTATACCAACAGCTATTGACAATCCTGTGATTAGAAAGCAAATTCACATAATGTATTAGTAAGTTTCTGCAGACCTCCCTCTAGCCTCCACCAGAGCTAAAATGAAGAATGTTAAGACAGCATTGAAACCTACTGAAGATGAGTTACCTGCATTGCTATAACTCACCTACCCGATATTTCTACCAAATATTATTGTAAAATGTAGTATTTATAGCCTTTTGTTTTGTAACTGTAAAAGCTCATGCCACTTTATCCAAAGTGTAACGTGTCTTTTAAGATGATCTAAATCAATGTTCCTTGCTGTGGTAATCAATATTTGACTCAAACTATTTTACTGTTTACTTTAAAGCTAGTCGTTTTCTTTTGTCAACAATTCTTGGCTTTTGACATACATTCTATCTCTCCACAGCTTTAATGTAGGTGCAGCTTTGTCTGAGCACTTTAGTTCATACAACTAAACAAGAGAACCACAAAAGGAGAATACAAGTTTCAGAAGATTAAAGGAACAAGCCAGCCTGGTGGCAGCTGCCTGTCATCCTAGCACTAGGAAGGCTGAGGCAGGGGAATGGTGAGTTCCAGGCCACTCTGCAATACACAGCCTCTGTCTCAAATAGCAACAAATAATAATAATAAGCAGGGAGAGCACTCAAGGTAAATACAAAATCAGGGCCAGATACACAGCCTCTGTCTCAAATATCAGCTAATAATAATAATAATAATAATAAGCAGGGAGAGCACTCAAGGTAAATACAAAATCAGGGCCTGAGGTTTGAATGTCCATTGCATGCAATGCCTAGTATACAATATGTCTCTGAGCAACAGTAAAGAATCCTAGATGAATGTCAGATTAAGAAAGTTTTCCACTCACCATAAGGGAATAATTGAACTCAGAGGGTTATTAATGATAAAAAAGGACATGAAGCTGAGAATGAGATAGAGTACAGGCTCTAGGGAGAGTTGGAAGGAGGTAAGTGGTAGATGGATATAATCAACATAATCAATTGTATTAGTTACTTTTCTATTGCTTTGATATAAACACTGACCAAAGAAACTTGTAGAAGGAAGAATTTATTTGAGCTTATGGTTCCAAGGGGCAAGAGTCCATCACAGCAGCGAGGTATGGTGGCAGAATGACTAGAGGAGGAGCAGAAGCTAAGCTCTCACATCTTAAAGCAGGCACAAGAAGCAAGAAAGTGGCGCGATCCAGCAAGGCTTAAGAGCTCTCTAAACCAACCTCCAGCAACCTGCTTCTTCTAGCATACCACACCCTTTAGGACCTCCCAAAACAGCACCACCAAATGGAGACAAAATGTGCAAATACTTGGAGCCTATGGGGGACATTCTCATTCAAACCATCACATGTATGGGATTTTCAAAAAATAAAAAATAGTATTTTAAAGAGTAGTGAGAGTCAAGAAGGAAAACATTGCCTGGGAAATCAAGGGTGACTTGTTCCTCTCCTGTCTCTGTTCCTAACAACATGAGATCCTGGATAAATGGCCTTGCTTCTCACTTCAATATTATCATCTTTTACAATCTTTGATTAAAAGAAAATTTTCAGTGACATTATCTCCACCAGCTCTTCAAGGTCTATTCTTTATGACTTTAGTCCCCTTTTATGCTCCTTCCTATCTTTTGCTCTTTCTGATCTAATCTATCCCCTCCTAGGTTCTGTGCCCAAGAGACACTTAGCTAAAAATCCAGTCACTGGGAAAATGGAAATAGTATGTTAACAAAGCTGAAAACTTTTCTCAAAGTTATTTCAACTTTGAAGGCATCTTCTAAATCAAAGAGCAGAAACTATTTTAAATTTTTACCAGGCTAGTCAAAGGAATGGGCACCTCTGTTGATTCCTACTCAACTTTGTTTTTGGTGCTGTGGGTAGAATATCATCATAGCATCCAGATGGAAGAAGCTATTTTGATATAACAATCTACCTTTCTCTAAAATCACAGTTACTGTTGTTGTTGGTTTAACTCTCTATAATGTTATAAAACTTTTGATACTTTTAGTTATCAAATAATTAGGACCATGACATGCAATATATACTTTGAATGATGTCTTTTATATGTTTTGAAAAAAGTATTAATGGGAAAGGGATTGATGTGTTTCTTCTTGTGTGGTCATGACGCATCTGTGGTAGCAACCAGCTGAATAACCAACATTCTCCCTCTTGTTATCCAGCTTGTACTTAATGAGCTCTCTCAGACAGATCTCTTATCTTTACATTCACTTAAAAAATTTGCAAAACATGCTATTAATAGTGGTGCAAAGAAGTGGATGCAGGTAGATGTGTTTGAAACAACTAAGTTTAAACATTGATGAATACCGCACACTGTTGCTGATCAACTTCTACTGTGTTTCTATATAACTTGATGTATTGTTTAACGGGTATTCCTTTGGTGTATTATTTGTGGCTATTCTTCTGTTTTTCAGCTTAAGATGACCAATGTATGAAATGTGAACCAAGAACTTTCTTAGGTTCAAGCCTACCCAGTTCCTCTTCTGAGGTCATTTTCCACAGGCTTGTTACCTAAAACGTGATCTTTAAGCAGCTATTTTCATTATTCTTCTTATAATTTAATTTATGCATCATTTTTATCAACTGAGTTTTTTAGCCTAAGCTGAACGTCATGCCAAGTTTTGGGTGGTAGAGTATCCACCAATGGAAAATCAGGAGCAGCAGAATAGCAGCTCCCAAAGCCTGGGGAGAATAAGGAACAATCAAAGGGTATGGAAGGTTCATGGAAGGCTACACAGACAACAAAGGAAATGTATAATACTAAGGAGTATTTGCAATTAGCTACACAGTGGAAGAGACAATGGGATAATAACAAGGCAACTAAATGAGATTCCAATTATTCTTTCAATATTCAATGTTAGTTGTGGAGGAAATGGGTGGGACTTCCAAGGCAGTTCTTCGGTCTTCAGAGTACTCTCTCTTCTATTTTTGTATTGTGTAATGGCAACATTATTACTTGTCTACCTAGATACAATATGCTTCTTGTATAGTAGTTTATTACCTGGGCATGAGAACAATGGGGTAAGGAGACAACATTCAAATATTTGTAGTAGGAAGAATTTTTAGTTGAAACCTAAACCTTATTTCAATAGTTATGACCTTTGGAGGTCTTTGGTAACTTGAAAATAGTGAGTAGCCTTCTTTTTAACATTTTGGAAGATTATAGAAGAAACAGACTCATATATCATGTTACCATAAAAGTTTTTTCTGTCCTAGACTTTCCCCTTGTTGCTATTCCACTTGCTCTCATGGTCAGATTGCTAAAACTAAAAGACTACAAGACAAATCAAATGGAAACAAAGAAACAATACAACATATAATTGAAAAATGGTAATTTAAAACTCATGGTACACTAATAGCCTTGTTCATCTCAAATGATTAAATACATACCTCTCAATCTTGAAGAATGTAAGGTAAGAGTGTGTTTATGAAACATTTTTAAATAAATAAATGAAATGTCTTTTACTATGTTCAGCACTCAAGTACTCAAAGGAGTATAGAGACAAATCAAAAGTACATGAACTATGTTTAAGAAGATACCACTGAAGAAATCTGATGGTGCAGGCTAAGCATCAAAGGAAATAATATTAACAGAATGTAATCCAATGAACAAAACCCCATCAATGTCCTATATCACAAATGAAAAAAAGTTCTGTAGCTTACAAAAAAACCCATTTAAC
>NW_008352394.1:0-778 GCF_000622305.1 Nannospalax galili
AATACATGACATCATGGGACACCAGTGGCTCAAGGACAGTGAAGAACTTTCCCAAAATTAGCATCTTCCTTAGAGATGTCTCCCAGCACCCCAAATCCCAGCATTGTCTTGACTATGTGGGACATGGGCTACAACCCTAAGGACATTAAAGACTCTTTACATGAAAAAAAATTTAATAATATCATGGCCGCTTACCTACTTTTAAAACACAAGTCACCTCAAGGCTACAACACCAACCATCGGAATAAGCTCATGCAACCTGGTGCTACCACGATCCCTGCAGGTCCTGTCAACTTCACTCTCCATAGGTGAATGAGAGAGTCCTCCCATCCCACCATCACCTTACTAACCATCAGCTGTATGATGATAGTAAGGGTTCAAGAAAGCAGCAAAATCCACATAATCCCTGCCACACTGTGCTGCTAGCACAAGGGCATGGACCCTCACAACCCAGGACCCCAGTGTGGTGCTCTGGCTGCTCAGCTCATAGAGAGCACTTCAGAAGGAAGTGCCATGACCTCCAAAGGTGTATCTTCAGTCAGTGGATCCTCAAAGGGTGTTACTGGAAACAATCTGAACTGGGAGGTGCCACAGGATGTAATCACCACCAAGAACAGCTCATGCATCCAGAACACACCATCTAAAGAGAACTGTAGAGAAGCCCCTCAAGGTGTGACCACCATAGGCTCAAATTCATGGACCCAGAAGTACGTCATTGAAAGAGAATTGTAGAGAACCCCACAGGGTGCGAACACCATAGACACAAATTCATATCCCC
>NW_008352394.1:1693-8934 GCF_000622305.1 Nannospalax galili
TGGGCCTTGCCATGCCTGGGGCCCAGCTGCTCCAAGTGGCATGGTCAATAGCCATTACATTACTCTACAGAGCCCACCTCTGGGGTAAGGCCTGGATAGAAATCTTGATCATGCTGGGGCTTTCAGCCAGAAGTATCAGCATAAAGGAATTGCTGTGTGAGTTGTCTGCAGTGCTCTTGTGGGCTCCTAGGTAGAGAGCTGTTCCCTGCACTAAGGAATGGCCACAATGACTGAATGTAGGGGATAGTGTATGGGGATCTCCCTGCTGAAGGGGTCGCTGAGCCCACTAAGTACAAGCCTGTGGTAGAAGACAAGTTTCTTGGCTGGGTGGTGCCTTTACATTGGCCAGCCTCCCTCAGTTTCATTGGCCCCGCATTGTAGAAAACCGAAGGCAGACAAAGATGGCAGAGGTGTGGCTTCGAGGGGGTTATGGAGTCAGTTGGGCTAGGTAGCATGTCTTCACTCTGACACTTTGGCCGCAAACCTTTGTAGAGGAACAGCTTGTGTTGAAGATGGTGCACATCTTACACCTGGAAGACATGGCAGATGTCATAGGCCAGCCACTCCATCTACATTGGCTTTGAAAACGTGAGCACAAAGGGAGCCTTACATAGCTTAGCCCAGCCGAGAGACCGAGAGACACTGAGTAGCTTGCTCGTGGGGCTACGGTGGTTCTGGGTCAGCAGGTTGACTGCCAAGCCAGGCCTTTGACCCTGGTGCACTTTAAGGAAGCCAAGGCCTGGGGAAGGGGGAGCTGGGTGCTGTGGCCCTGTCAGAAGTCCCAGGAGGGACATTCCAAGTGAATCATAGGCTTCAGCACTGCGTGGTGGGCTCTGAAGGAGGGTGAGCCTTGGAAATGTACACAGGTGCTACCGGGAGGCTGAGTAAATTTACTGTGGCATGACCGTGTGCCCGCTGCTGAGGAGAGGGGCTGTTGTTACTTTTGGCCTGCTACTTGAGAGAAGGGAGTCAGGTGAAGAATGAGCCCACAAACCTGACACTCTCTGGCACTGCCTGCCTGCATATTTCTCACACTGCCAGAAGGAGCGGGTGTAGTCACTAGCAGCTAGTGTGTACCAGGCTCTTCACGAACATCATCCCAAGGTAGCCCACTGCTGTCCATATCACAGAGGAGGAAAGTGAGTCTCGGAGATGCTCAGTAGCGTGTTCTTTGATATAAAGCGTGTTCAGAAGAGTGTAATCAGAACACTAACTTTTGAGCCCGGGCCTTTGTCCCCTGACAAAATGCCCAATGTGGAAACAGGAGGGTCCCTTAAGAGTTTCAGGGGCTGGGCCAGGCGTGGTGGCACGTGCCTTTAATCCCAGTACTCCGGAAGGCAGAGGCAGGCGCATCTCTGTGAGTTCGAGGCTAGCCTGGTCTATATAGTGAGCTACAGGCCAGTTGGGGCTACGGGGAGACCCTGTCTCAACAATAAGGAAAAAGAAAAAAAAGTTTCAGGGGCCATCGTTTCTCCCTCCAGTTCAGATTCTACTGGACGTATTTTGTGTGGAAGCTTACTTTCAGTGTCTTCACCCTGTGTCAGCTGGACAAGTGTACGTGGGGTGGTGTGCGGGAGGGCAGAATACCAGGTCTGGGTATGTGGGTGGTGACCTATTTCTGGCCGTCCCCCAAAGCCCGCTGCCAGGACAGCAGCAGGGCCTGCTAGGCGAAGATCATCCCTGTAGACAGAGGGCCCCGAACAGTTGGTATCTCCCCAGGGGAGGTCACAAAGGAGGGAGACAGGCACTGTACCTGCCTCATTATCCCCTGAATTCCACCAAAACAGACTTTCCATTATCCGTAAAGTCCACAGGTTGGGCCTAGAGAATATGTAACTTTCAGTCAGCTTCTCTATTTGTCTGGAATGTTCTTCCTCTTACAGATGCTTGGCCACATCTTGCAGCATGTAGCTTCCTCGACGTGAAGATATGTACTGCTCAGCACTGCTGCCAGTGATGGTGGAGAGGGCCTTCCCCTCTTCTTTTACTACAGAGACCGGCACATCATCCCTAGTATCTGTAGCCAGCTCAGGGGATCCTCACAGCCTCAGGACCTGCTGTGATGGGAGATAGAGTGATTTCTCCTCCAAGGTTGAACAAGAGAACAGAGCCTCCTCCAATTCTCAACAGATCTGGTTGTTTGCACAAGGTGCCTCTTGTGGGGTGCTTCACAGCAGGAGGCTGACTGTTGAAAACACCTCCTTCAGCCCTGTTTGAATTCTCATAGTACAAAAAGGTCACCTGTGTTTCTTTCTTCAGAAAATCTATGTAAAGAAAATGTCTCAGGAGAACACTGAGCAGTGAAAACATCTGTGCCCTCCCTCTGGACAGGATCACTGAGGAAGGACAGTGTTCCCGTATGCCCTGTCCCAGGCCACCACTAACATAAATATGGGGAACTTGACCCCATCCAGGTGGACCATGTCTGGATGGTGTCTGATACCCTTTACAACGGAACCCCAAAACTGAAGTAGAAATCAAAAAAATTATACATAAATAAGCATTCGGAAAACTTTGAGGCACGAGAGAAACCATTAGATGTGTAATCTCTCAGATATTCCTGTTCTTCAGCAGTGCCATCACTGATGCTAATGCGATAGAACTTTCAAATTTATCTATCTATACACACATCCAAATGCCAATCTGTGCCCCAACACATCAAATCTAACAACCTACTGTGTCTAAACCTGGAAGACACGGAATAAGGCTGAAGAATGGTTCCTCAAGAACCTGCACTTCTGGCCTAAGCACTTTCATTTTTAAAACTTTATTCATTTATTTTATTTTGTTTCTGTTCATCTTTATGTTCTGCCTGCATACATCTAAGTGCATCATGTGCATGCAATACCTGTAGAGGCCAGAAGAGGGCACAAGATCCCCTGGAACTGGAGTCACGGACTTTAGCTGCTATGTGAGTTCTGGGAACCAAACCCAGGTCTCTCTGCAAGAGCAACCAGGACTCTTAACTGCTGACCCGTCTCTCTAGCCCCTGATCTGAGCACTATTCATAAAGCCACAGTGATACACAGAGCGTGCTATGGGGAAGGAACACAAACCCCAGCAATAGACCACCTACATCGACTGATTTTGTCAAAGGTATCCAGAGAAATCAGTGCAGAGAGAATAGTCTGGCCACAAATGGCTACAGAACAAGTATGGAGAAGCAAACAGTCTGAACCTATATGGAAAAATGAAGACATTCATAAAAGATGGCTGACCCCCAAAGTCCTATGACTCGTGCGGCTTTGAAGAACCAAATCTACCGTTACAAAGAGAAAGATTCAGACTCAGATCCACACAGAGAAGATGGCCTGAGGACATTGGAGCTCTGCCAATACCATCATCCAAGAAAAGACGGAAGCTGGTGCAGAGCCTGGAGCAGACCCTCCGTAGGATCTCCAGAGGGAATCAGGCCTGCCACACCCCAGGACTCCAGAGCTGGGAGACAACAAATCTCTGTCCTAAGCAGTGTGGCTTTTGCTTCCTTGTTGAGCCAGCATCAGGGGACTGATCCAGGCAGACAGGCAGATGTACTCTGCCTATCATCTTTTTGTTTTGTTGTTTTTGGTCTGTTTTTGAGACAGGGTCTCCCCAGTAGCCCCAGTTGGCCTCGACCCCACAGAGATCCGCCTGCCTCTGCCTCCCGCTTTTGCCACCGCACTCGGCCTCATCATCTTTTCTGACCACAGATACGCCCCCGTCCCCGAAGCACACTGTGTGAGAGGGTCAGGCTAGGAGCAGAACCACTGCCAGTCCAGGCTCAGGCTAAGTGGTCACTTCCAGCTCTATCTCTTAGCTCTGCCCTTGATTCCCAAACTCCTCTGATCAGTGAAAAGATAAGGATGAGGAAAAGGAGAAAGGACTTAGAGCTGGTGAGTGTCCACCCTGCTGTTCCTGGACCCCAGGATGCCCAGAGCTGCACATTGCCACCACTGCCTCACATACACTGCTAGGCTCAGAGGCTGCTGGACACTTCCTGTACCCTGATTCACACAACTAGGTATCATGCCCTGCTGGATGTCACCCTGTGCCATCTGGCATACACTGCTAGGTACCAGGCCCTGCTGAACAACCCCTACCACTTCAAAAACACTTTTAGGTGTTGGACCCTGCATAACCCCCATTCCAAACCCTACATTAAGGCCTAGGTATCATGCCAAGCAGGATACTCATCTGCCACTGCACCCCCAAACATTGCCACCCTCCCACCACTGAAGCCCCATATGGAGCACGCTGGGCGCCCCGGCATGGTGTGCGCGGGCACACCTGGAGAGTTGCGGCGGTCCTGGCCACAGGTGTCTGCTTCTCTGGTCGCGTGGGCTTTCCCGCCGTGCCCTGGCTCTGTGTCTCCTGGAAGCGGCGGCTGGTGGGTCGCTGTCCGCCACTTTTGGTGCTGAAAGTGCCTCTGCTGCTGGAGCGTTGTCCAGCCGTGTCTCCGCCCTGATTTCACCCATGCACCCTCCTCAATATGCGGGGTCCACTGGCCACTGGACCACGCGGGAAAGTACGAGGGCGGCTAAAGCTGGGATCCATGGGTCGGTGACGGAAAGGCAGACCTTCCCGGGAAGGCTGGGTTGTAAGCAGTGAGACGGGACAGTCCGTGTTACAGCTTTTACTAAGTGTTTAGCTCTTAGTGATCCAGCAGCTCTATTATTGAGAGAAGACTGAGATATTTATACCATGGGGGTAGTGGTAAAAGCTTTGGCTGATAGGTACTTTGTGAGACATTCTATTTGCATATGGAAGTGGGTTTCTGTCATGCTGCCAGACTGCTGACTGCTTGAAAAATCACACAGGAAAGCATGGTATTTCTAGAGCCAGAGGCCATGTTTATGTTATGGCATTTGTGGCGGGCACTTCAAAAGGAGAGTCAGGAAAAATGCCAGGAAGGCACCCCGCTATGAAAGGAGTCTCAGCACATAACTCCGAGCTCATGAGCTATCCGGATATGAAGAGACTTCTACTTTACATAACAGAGGCTCCCAACACATTCTGAGTGCTGGCTATGTGGAAGATGACCCCCCTGCTTCTTTGCATTCTGTTTTCACAAAGTCTCATTCAGATAGGAATCACTGACTCATTTGACATAGGTGGAACCGGAAGCTGCAGGATGCTAGAGAGGTATCCTTGACCTTAGGGACATGTGTGGCAGGACTGGGTCTGATAACTCTAGAACATCCTACTTATCCCCATGGTGATGCCTCTCTGGAAGAATCAGTTCTCTTGGTTGTGGATGTTCAGGAATCCTGCCTTGACTTTTCTGCCTATAACCAGCAGGAGTGTCTGACAGCATTGTTTCTACTAGGACTGATGTAAGACCTTGGGCTACTGTGAGTTCTCTGTCCTATCCTTTGTCCCCCATGCTGGACCTGACCCTTGCACAGTTCCTACAGTCTGGCCACCAGGCCACCAACTACTTAGGTTCCTTCCTTTCTGTCCCATGGTTGTCGCATTAGACTAGACACTCTGCTTGCCTTTAGCGGAATTGGCATTCCTCGCTTCTCCTTGCCAGTGCTGCTCCATCCAACCTGCCGTGAACCCAAAGATCATGGAAGACCCTCTTTTGACCTCCCTACTTTGTTCTTGTTTCTAGGCTGCAAGGTGGTTCTTTTAAGGAATAAATCAGTGATTGGAGAGATGGCTCAGTGGTTAAGAGCACTGGCTGTTCTGGCAGAAAACTCGGGTTTGAATCTCAGCACCCACATCGCAGCTAACAGCCATCGATAACTCCAGTTCCGGAGGAGCTAACGCCCTCTTTTGTTCTCCACAGGTATTGCTCAGCACAGGTGCACTTACATACATGCAGGCATTATGCTCAGACACATAAAATAAAAATAAATAAGTAAATTCAAAAAGAAATGAATCAAATGGGCTTCTCAATGCCACAGAACCTTGTTGTGGTTTGTAAGACCCTGAAAGGTCCGCACCTCCACCATGTTTCACTCCATGTCCTGTTAACTCCCTGATTGCTGCCTTCCGGCTTGTCTGAACTCTTTTCTCTAGCCCAACAAGCCATGTACTTTCTGCCCAGAGCCTTTGCCCTTGTTACTGCTTACAGAGCCTTTCTCCCAGTGTGCACTGGGCCCATGCCACTTGTCCTTTGGATTTCTGAGCTTCATTTCTTGTGAGTTTTCTCCAATGATCTTTGTAAAACAGAACCCTTTACACAGCTATCTTCCTTCCCCTCCATCTACCTCCACAGACAGTCTGAAGGTCATTTTCTAATTCTTCACTTTCCATTCCCTGATGTTGATGGAGGCCCTGTGAAGTCAGTGTTCACTGGGGTCCCTTGAAAGGCAATTGGCAATAGAAATACCCAATAGAAGTGTGTGGAAAGGGCAGGTAGGGGGCACTTGTCTCCTGACCCCTCGTCAGTCATTTCTCAGAGACTCATCTGGGTCCCCCAGGAAAAGCTTGAGAGAACCTTGGGGTGGGAAGGGCTTTGGGGCACCCAGCGGCAGTGACAGACCCTGGCCTCCCACAGAGAAGCTGACACAGAAAACCAGCATTTTGAGTGAGTAGGGCAGGATGTCTTGAAGGATGCTTAGCTGCTCTAGGGTTCATCTCAGTCAGTGTGCTGAAAAGAAGGGTCTGACAGTCCCAAGGTGATGCCAGCCCCCTCTTCTGTTCCACCCTAGTACCAACAGCCCTTGATTATGCCACAGTGTTGAGTAGGAGGAAGGCTGGAGGTGAGCTTGTGTCTGAAAGGAAAAAGGTCTGTCCAAAGAGGCAGCAAGCCCTGGTGTTGATTTCAGTGATGCGCAGAGATTTCTGGACTTGGAGACAGGCAGTGAAAAATGTCACTGCAGGGATCAGGGGATGAGAGTCTTGGCTGACCTGCTGCTCAGGCAGCGTTAGCCAAGATACTAAGGACTCTGTCTTTGGGCTCCTGGGATGGCCCCTGAGCTCTGCAGATTGAGGACAAAGAACAGATACTTGCCCTAAGCTCACTGAGGGACTGGGGAGGAAGCGCTCTTGTAGCCTGGGTGATCTGGCTGTTGGTGTTCACCAGAACCACATGTTCATTCAATACTTGCTAAAGAGCTGTTACTCATATTCAGATCTATTTTCCTGCCTTGCAAAGTGCCCCTAGAAAAAGTGCTGGTTCTCACACATGTGGCTCCTTTCGGGTGTCTGGGCCTGCAGAAAACAGCATCTTCCTAACATGCAGACTCTTGATTTAATGATTGTAGTGGCTCATCTTTATACTGTGTTGCAAGGACACAGACCAACTAAATTTC
>NW_008352394.1:10859-12222 GCF_000622305.1 Nannospalax galili
AAATCCAGGTGGTGGATCCTGCCCTGGTTGAGGTCTTAGCTATTGATTACGAGTGTCATTTCTTTGAGCTTGCATTAGGCACTCATCTCTAAATAAGGCTTCCCATTGTACAAATAATGGACTGGGGAGGGTAGATCTACAAATGTCTCTCCAATCTTGGGGAAGCAGGTTAGTATTAAATGTTTGTAATATAGATTTAGTCCAAGGAGCATGAATGCCATCTTCACGTACAGCTTGGCGCAATTCCTTAAGTTCTGCTGCAGGAAGCGGATACCATGGTAGTGGACGCTGTCTGGTTATTTGCAAGTTGACAGGAAAAGCCTCTACCGGTGGGTTTTGGGGGTCCTGAGACTGCTGAGGCTGGAAATTTTGAGGCTGGCAGCTTTCACTGTCTCTAAGGTTACACAGCTGCTCTGAGGCTGGGCGTGTCTCCACAGGGGGCAGTCGAGGTGGAGGCGGAGGAGGGGAATTTACCTGAGAATTTTGGGGAGCTTTTGAAATTTGGGCATTAGTATCTGGGCTTGTTGAATCAGCAAGAGAGGGGTGAGGATTAATTTTGCTGATGGGTGGATTTTGTCTTGCTTGGTCAGATTTTATTTTTGGAGCTGTTGAATTTGTTACTGAGCAATTTTGGGGGTCTTTTTTATCATTTAAAACCTCTCTTTTATTATTCTCTGGCGCCTGTAAGCTTTCTTCAATTTTAGGTGGGTTTTTAAGCATTGTTGGATGGCTGCCATTATTGGAAAAAATGAGAGAGGAAAATCATGCTTTTCTTGAGTTTCTCTCCTGTAAGCCAGATGTGCAAGAGAGTTCCACACCTCTGGATCGGATATGTCTGCTGATAAGATCCAGGGTGCAAACCGATACACCTCATTCCAAAATTTTAAGCTTTCTTCTTTTGAAATTTTAAGTCCTCTAGATTTGAGCAGGGTTTTAAGAGAACAAATTTGGCACTTTGTGTGACTCTTGGTGCCTACTGTCATGAGTTCTAAGGAAGGACATTTAAAAAAAATTTTAGCATGTGTGCATGTGGTATATGTATGTGCGTGTTTGTGTATGTGTGATTGAAGATGTACTCACACCACAACATGAAGGTGGAGATCAGAAGACAACCTGAGGTGTGGGTCCTCACCATCAACCTTGTTTGAGATCCTCCTGTCTCTGCCTCCCGTCTCATGGTAGAAGCATTGGGATTATAGATAAGCACTACCAGGTCTGGCCTTTACAGGGTCCTGGGGATCAGTACTCAGGAACTCACACTTGCGCAGTGAGCAGTTTACCCATGGCAACATCTCTCCAGCCCTCCAAATGGGAAATTTCAAGCCTGCCCAGTATGCAAACATAATTAGGGGGTCAGTTTACA